>NC_091297.1:32092378-32162378 GCF_038502225.1 Cherax quadricarinatus | reverse complement strand
GGCTACCATGAAGCAACACTGGCCATGTTGAAGCACTAATGGCCACCATGAAGCAACACTGGCCATGTTGAAGCATTACTGGCTACCATGAAGCAACACTGGTCATGTTGAAGCACTACTGGCCACCATGAAGCAACACTGGTCATGTTGAAGCACTACTGGCCACCATGAAGCAACACTGGCCATGATGAAGCACTACTGGCCACCATGAAGCAACACTGGCCATGTTGAAGCACTACTGGCCACCATGAAGCAACACTGGTCATGTAGAAGCACTACTGGCCACCATGAAGCAACACTGGTCATGTAGAAGCACTTCTGGCCAACATGAAGCAACACTGGTCATGTAGAAGCACTACTGGCCACCATGAAGCAACACTGGCCATGATGAAGCACTACTGGCCACCATGAAGCAACACTGGCCATGTTGAAGCACTACTGGCCACCATGAAGCAACACTGGTCATGTAGAAGCACTACTGGCCACCATGAAGCAACACTGGCCATGATGAAGCACTACTGGCCACCGTGAAGCAACACTGGTCATGTTAAAGCACTACTGGCTACAATGAAGCAACACTGGCCATGTTGAAGCACTACTGGCCACCATCAAGCAACACTGGTCATGTTGAAGCACTACTGGCTACCATGAAGTAACACTGGCCATGTTGAAGCACTACTGGCCACCATGAAGCAACACTGGCCATGATGAAGCACTACTCGCCACCATGAAGCAACACTGGTCATGTTAAAGCACTACTGGCTACCATGAAGCAACACTGGCCATGTTGAAGCACTACTGGCCACCATGAAGCAACACTGGCCATGATGAAGCACTACTGGCCACCATGAAGCAACACTGGCCATGATGAAGCACTACTGGCTACCATGAAGCAACACTGGTCATGTTGAAGCACTACTGGCCACCATGAAGCAACACTGGCCATGATGAAGCACTACTGGCCACCATGAAGCAACACTGGCCATGATGAAGCACTACTGGCTACCATGAAGCAACACTGGTCATGTTGAAGCACTACTTGCCACCATGAAGCAACACTGGCCATGATGAAGCACAACTGGCCACCATGAAGCAACACTGGCCATGTTGAAGCACTACTGGCTACCATGAAGCAACACTGGTCATGTTGAAGCACTACTGGCCACCATGAAGCAACACCGGCCATGATGAAGCACTACTGGCTACCATGAAGCAAAACTGGTCATGTTGAAGCACTACTGGCCACCATGAAGCAACACTGGCCATGATGTAGCACTACTGGCCACCATGAAGCAACACTGGCAATGAAGAAGCACTACTGGCCACCATGAAGCAACACTGGTCATGTTGAAGCACTACTGGCCACCATAAAATAAACACTGGCCATGTTGAAGCACTACTGGCCACCATGAAGCAACACTGGCCATGTTGAAGCACTACTGGCCACCATGAAGCAACACTGGCCATGATGAAGCACTGCTGGCCACCATGAAGCAACACTGGCCATGATGAAGCACTACTGGCCACCATGAAGCAACACTGGCAATGATGAAGCACTACTGGCCACCATGAAGCAACACTGGCCATGATGAAGCACTACTGGCCGCCATGAAGCAACACTGGTCATGATGAAGCACTACTGGCCACCATGAAGCAACACTGGCCATGATGAAGCACTACTGGCCACCATGAAGCAACACTGGCCATGATAAAGCACTACTGGCCATCATGAAGCAACACTGACCATGTTGAAGCACTACTGGCCACCATGAAGCAACACTGGCCATGTTGAAGCACTACTGTCTACCGTGAAGCAACACTGACCATGTTGAAGCACTACTGGCCACCATGAAGCAACACTGGCCATGTTGAAACACTACTGGCCACTATGAAGCAACACTGGCCATGTTGAAACACTACTGGCTACCATGAAGCAACACTGGCCATGTTGAAGCACTACTGGCCACCATGAGGCAACACTGGCCATGCTGAAGCACTACTGGCCACCAAGAAGCAACACTGGCCATGTTGAAGCACTACTGGCTACCATGAAGCAATACTGGCCATGATGAAGCACTACTGGCCACCATTACGCAACACTGGCCACGTTGAAGCACTACTTGCCACCATGAAGCAACACTGGCCATGTTGAAGCACTACTGGCCACCATGAAGTAACACTGGCCATGATGAAGCACTACTGGCCACCATGAAGCAACACTGGCCATGATGAAGCACTACTGGCTACCATGAAGCAACACTTGTCATGTTGAAGCACTACTGACCACCATGAAGCAACACTGGCCATGATGAAGCACAACTGGCCACCATGAAGCAACACTGGCCATGTTGAAGCACTACTGGCTACCATGAAGCAACACTGGTCATGCTGAAGCACTACTGGCCACCATGAAGCAACACCGGCCATGATGAAGCACTACTGGCTACCATGAAGCAACACTGGTCATGTTGAAGCACTACTGGCCACCATGAAGCAACACTGGCCATGATGTAGCACTACTGGCCACCATGAAGCAACACTGGCAATGAAGAAGCACTACTGGCCACCATGAAGCAACACTGGTCATGTTGAAGCACTACTGGCCACCATGAAATAAACACTGGCCATGTTGAAGCACTACTGGCCACCATGAAGCAACACTGGCCATGTTGAAGCACTACTGGCCACCATGAAGCAACACTGGCCATGATGAAGCACTGCTGGCCACCATGAAGCAACACTGGCCATGATGAAGCACTACTGGCCACCATGAAGCAACACTGGCAATGATGAAGCACTACTGGCCACTATGAAGCAACACTGGCCATGATGAAGCACTACTGGCCGCCATGAAGCAACACTGGTCATGACGAAGCACTACTGGCCACCATGAAGCAACACTGGCCATGATGAAGCACTACTGGCCACCATGAAGCAACACTGGCCATGATGAAGCACTACTGGCCATCATGAAGCAACACTGACCATGTTGAAGCACTACTGGCCACCGTGAAGCAACACTGGCCATGTTGAAGCACTACTGGCTACCGTGAAGCAACACTGACCATGTTGAAGCACTACTGGCCACCATGAAGCAACACTGGCCATGTTGAAACACTACTGGCCACTATGAAGCAACACTGGCCATGTTGAAACACTACTGGCTACCATGAAGCAACACTGGCCATGTTGAAGCACTACTGGCCACCATGAAGCAACACTGGTCATGTTGAAGCACTACTGGCCACCATGAAGCAACACTGGTCATGTTGAAGCACTACTGGCCACCATGAAGCAACACTGGCCATGTTGAAGCACTACTGGCCACCATCAAGCAACACTGGTCATGTTGAAGCACTACTGGCCACCATGAAGCAACACTGGCCATAATGAAGCACTACTGGCCACCATGAAGCAACACTGGTCATGTTGAAGCACTAATGGCCACCATGAAGCAACACTGGCCATATTGAAGCATTACTGGCTACCATGAAGCAACACTGGTCATGTAGAAGCACTACTGGCCACCATGAAGCAACACTGGCCATGTTGAAGCATTACTGGCTACCATGAAGCAACACTGGCCATGTTGAAGCACTAATGGCCACCATGAAGCAACACTGGCCATGTTGAAGCATTACTGGCTACCATGAAGCAACACTGGCCATGTTGAAGCACTACTGGCCACCATCAAGCAACACTGGTCATGTTGAAGCACTACTGGCCACCATGAAGCAACACTGGTCATGTTGAAGCACTACTGGCCACCATGAAGCAACACTGGCCATGATGAAGCACTACTGGCCACCATGAAGCAACACTGGCCATGTTGAAGCACTACTGGCCACCATGAAGCAACACTGGTCATGTAGAAGCACTACTGGCCACCATGAAGCAACACTGGTCATGTAGAAGCACTTCTGGCCACCATGAAGCAACACTGGTCATGTAGAAGCACTACTGGCCACCATTAAGCAACACTGGCCATGATGAAGCACTACTGGCCACCATGAAGCAACACTGGCCATGTTGAAGCACTACTGGCCTCCATGAAGCAACACTGGTCATGTAGAAGCACTACTGGCCACCATGAAGCAACACTGGCCATGATGAAGCACTACTGGCCACCGTGAAGCAACACTGGTCATGTTAAAGCACTACTGGCTACCATGAAGCAACACTGGCCATGTTGAAGCACTACTGGCCACCATCAAGCAACACTGGTCATGTTGAAGCACTACTGGCTACCATGAAGTAACACTGGCCATGTTGAAGCACTACTGGCCACCATGAAGCAACACTGGCCATGATGAAGCACTACTCGCCACCATGAAGCAACACTGGTCATGTTAAAGCACTACTGGCTACCATGAAGCAACACTGGCCATGTTGAAGCACTACTGGCCACCATGAAGCAACACTGGCCATGATGAAGCACTACTGGCCACCATGAAGCAACACTGGCCATGATGAAGCACTACTGGCTACCATGAAGCAACACTGGTCATGTTGAAGCACTACTGGCCACCATGAAGCAACACTGGCCATGATGAAGCACTACTGGCCACCATGAAGCAACACTGGCCATGATGAAGCACTACTGGCTACCATGAAGCAACACTGGTCATGTTGAAGCACTACTTGCCACCATGAAGCAACACTGGCCATGATGAAGCACAACTGGCCACCATGAAGCAACACTGGCCATGTTGAAGCACTACTGGCTACCATGAAGCAACACTGGTCATGTTGAAGCACTACTGGCCACCATGAAGCAACACCGGCCATGATGAAGCACTACTGGCTACCATGAAGCAACACTGGTCATGTTGAAGCACTACTGGCCACCATGAAGCAACACTGGCCATGATGTAGCACTACTGGCCACCATGAAGCAACACTGGCAATGAAGAAGCACTACTGGCCACCATGAAGCAACACTGGTCATGTTGAAGCACTACTGGCCACCATGAAATAAACACTGGCCATGTTGAAGCACTACTGGCCACCATGAAGCAACACTGGCCATGTTGAAGCACTACTGGCCACCATGAAGCAACACTGGCCATGATGAAGCACTGCTGGCCACCATGAAGCAACACTGGCCATGATGAAGCACTACTGGCCACCATGAAGGAACACTGGCAATGATGAAGCACTACTGGCCACCATGAAGCAACACTGGCCATGATGAAGCACTACTGGCCGCCATGAAGCAACACTGGTCATGATGAAGCACTACTGACCACCATGAAGCAACACTGGCCATGATGAAGCACTACTGGCCACCATGAAGCAACACTGGCCATGATTAAGCACTACTGGCCATCATGAAGCAACACTGACCATGTTGAAGCACTACTGGCCACCATGAAGCAACACTGGCCATGTTGAAGCACTACTGTCTACCGTGAAGCAACACTGACCATGTTGAAGCACTACTGGCCACCATGAAGCAACACTGGCCATGTTGAAACACTACTGGCCACTATGAAGCAACACTGGCCATGTTGAAACACTACTGGCTACCATGAAGCAACACTGGCCATGTTGAAGCACTACTGGCCACCATGAGGCAACACTGGCCATGTTGAAGCACTACTGACCACCATGAAGCAACACTGGCCATGTTGAAGCACTACTGGCTACCATGAAGCAATACTGGCCATGATGAAGCACTACTGGCCACCATTACGCAACACTGGCCACGTTGAAGCACTACTTGCCACCATGAAGCAACACTGGCCATGTTGAAGCACTACTGGCCACCATGAAGCAACACTGGCCATGATGAAGCACTACTGGCCACCATGAAGCAACACTGGCCATGATGAAGCACTACTGGCTACCATGAAGCAACACTTGTCATGTTGAAGCACTACTGACCACCATGAAGCAACACTGGCCATGATGAAGCACAACTGGCCACCATGAAGCAACACTGGCCATGTTGAAGCACTACTGGCTACCATGAAGCAACACTGGTCATGCTGAAGCACTACTGGCCACCATGAAGCAACACCGGCCATGATGAAGCACTACTGGCTACCATGAAGCAACACTGGTCATGTTGAAGCACTACTGGCCACCATGAAGCAACACTGGCCATGATGTAGCACTACTGGCCACCATGAAGCAACACTGGCAATGAAGAAGCACTACTGGCCACCATGAAGCAACACTGGTCATGTTGAAGCACTACTGGCCACCATGAAATAAACACTGGCCATGTTGAAGCACTACTGGCCACCATGAAGCAACACTGGCCATGTTGAAGCACTACTGGCCACCATGAAGCAACACTGGCCATGATGAAGCACTGCTGGCCACCATGAAGCAACACTGGCCATGATGAAGGACTACTGGCCACCATGAAGCAACACTGGCAATGATGAAGCACTACTGGCCACTATGAAGCAACACTGGCCATGATGAAGCACTACTGGCCGCCATGAAGCAACACTGGTCATGATGAAGCACTACTGGCCACCATGAAGCAACACTGGCCATGATGAAGCACTACTGGCCACCATGAAGCAACACTGGCCATGATGAAGCACTACTGGCCATCATGAAGCAACACTGACCATGTTGAAGCACTACTGGACACCGTGAAGCAACACTGGCCATGTTGAAGCACTACTGGCTACCGTGAAGCAACACTGACCATGTTGAAGCACTACTGGCCACCATGAAGCAACACTGGCCATGTTGAAACACTACTGGCCACTATGAAGCAACACTGGCCATGTTGAAACACTACTGGCTACCATGAAGCAACACTGGCCATGTTGAAGCACTACTGGCCACCATGAGGCAACACTGGCCATGTTGAAGCACTACTGGCCACCATGAAGCAACACTGGCCATGTTGAAGCACTACTGGCTACCGTGAAGCAATACTGGCCATGATGAAGCACTACTGGCCACCATTACGCAACACTGGCCACGTTGAAGCACTACTTGCCACCATGAAGCAACACTGGCCATGTTGAAGCACTACTGGCCACCATGAAGCAACACTGGCCACGTTGAAGCACTAGTGGCTACCATGAAGCAACACTGGCCATGTTGAAGCACTACTGGCCACCATGAAGCAACACTGGCCATGTTGAAGCACTAATGGCCACCATGAAGCAACACTGGTCATGTTGAAGCACTAGTGGCTACCATGAAGCAACACTGGCCATGATGAAGCACTACTGGTCACCATGAAGCAACACTGGCCATGTTGAAGCACTACTGGTCACCATGAAGCAACACTGGCCATGATGAAGCACTACTGGTCACCATGAAGCAACACTGGCCATGTGGAAGCACTACTGGTCACCATGAAGCAACACTGGCCATGATGAAGCACTACTGGCCACCATGAAGCAACACTGGCCATGTTGAAGCACTACTGGTCACCATGAAGCAACACTGGCCACCAGGGCAAGGATCAAGTACCAGAGTGAGGGATCCCCTCCTCTAGGTTATTAGCATATGTTGGTAGCCTAGGGATACAAGGAATCTTCTCTTCAGTTGAAAATATTTTCTCTCTTGGAGCATTTTTCCCATCAAACTTGTGATGTACTCCCGTGAGGGGCTGGGGGCGAGATTTGATCTCCTTCTCCTCTCCTGTTTTCTTCACCTTCTTCCTTACTCTTCCATATCTCTGTTAATACTAGCTAAAAATAATTCTCTCCGGCCTTTGAAGCTAAGGCAAACCGAAGCCATTAGAATTATTCATATCTGTCCTAAAACTATCTAGGCTTTGAATGTGAGAAGAGAGTTTGGTAGGATAATTGAGATTAACTCTGTAAATGGTATTAGAATGTTCCGAAATGAAGCAGAATCTCGCAATAAATCTTGTTAAATGTCTGGAAGTAAATAAGCACAAATCTTAAAGGGTTGTTAAAACGTGGAAATATATTAAGCTTTATAAGCTGTACGAGCTGTGTTACTCTAAACAAAATGAATGTTTCAGTCTTCTATGTTAGTTGTATTTATTACTACTGCTTATCCAAGAAGCACATCACTGGTAATCCTTTCTTTAGTTCGCTTGCTATGGCAGCTGCTCAAAAAAAGAAATTTCTCTGTAAACTTTTAGTAACAATACTGTATCTCACAAATTATATAAACTGGTGGATCTGGGCAGGAGTCTACGGGAGACGTTGCGTCTCCTTTACCACCTCCCTAGACAAGAACATGGCAGCCATGTTGATATTATTATATTAACGGTATACAGTACCAGCAGGTTGGTGAATTAGAAACATGTGCAACACCTGGGTATTTTTAGTGTGCAGAAAACTCTCCCAGCAGGGACTTCTCCAATTTAATCGAAATAGTCACAGGTTTGCGAAACGTTCAAAAGTGTCTTATTTATCAACTGTGTTGAGTTAGGCATAGTAATTAAGAGTTGTTTGTCATTTTAATGGCACTAAAGTTAGCTTATGACACTGAGCTTGACTCCTTGATCATTAATGAATTTGTCATTAATGAAGGCCCTTGACTCTATAATGGCTCAATCAACGTGTTCTTTGGGGAAGCCTTGCATAGGTATTAATAAATCAGAGAAAAGAGAATTCCACCACGAGTTGAATAACTCTTATATAAGTCAGAGTTGATAAATTAGCTAAATTACTTTGAAGATGTTGAGTATAGCTTAAGCATAGTTATGTCAATCATTAGGAATATCATTAAGAGAAAAGAAAATTATGAAAATAAATGTCATTGGAATACAGAAGCTTGAGTAAATATATTATGTTATTATAATATGAACGTAGATAAAAGTTAAGACACTTGTGCAACATCTGGTTATCTTTATTGTAGACGTTTCGCCATCCAGTGGCTTTATCAATACAGATTCTTGGACATAAAAAGAAATCAGAAGAACTATATACAAAAGAAGGGGTAATCAGTCCCTCAGCCTTGGAGGTGGTGTTTAGAGCACCGTGGTTGTCGAGATTCTGAAGCACTCGCTTTATCAATACAGATTCTTGGACATAATAAGAATCTGTATTGATAAAGCCACTGGATGGCGAAACGTCTACAATAAAGATAACCAGATGTTGCACAAGTGTCTTAACTTTCATCTTGTCGGTATTGTATACCTGTCTTGCACACATGAACGTAGATAAGCATATTTACTGAACAACTTGCAATGTAAACAGACAGCCTACTGTTGTAATAGTCAGGTTTAGGTTTGATTACAAGTATTGTACATCTGACACTATTACAGACACACAAATGATTACAAGAACTGTACTTCTGACAGTATAACAGACACACAGATGATTACAAGTACTGTACTTCTGACAGTAGGGCAGACACACAGATGATTACAAGTACTCTACTTATGACAGAATAACAGACACACAAATGACTACAAATACTGTACTTCTGACAGCATAACAGACACACAGATGAATACAAGTACTGTACTTCTGACAGAATAACAGACACACAAATGATTACAAGTACTGTACTTCTGAGAGTATGGCAGACAAACAGATGATTACAAGTACTGTACTTTTGACGGTATAACAGACACACAAATGATTACAAGTACTGTACTTCTGAGAGCATGGCAGACAAACAGATGATTACAAGTACTGTACTTCTGACAGTATGGCAGATACACAGATGATTACAAGTGATGTACTTCTGACAGTATGGCAGACACACAGATGATTACAAGTACTGTACTACTGACAGTATTGCAGACACACAGATGATTACAAGTACTGTACTTCTAATAGTATGGCAGACAAACAGTTGATTACAGGTACTCTACTTCTGACAGTATAACAGACACAGTTGAAGAAAAGTACTGCACTTCTGACAGTATGGGAGACACACAGTTGATTACAAGTACTGTACTTCTGACAGTATGGCAGACACACAGTTGATTACAAGTAATGAACTTCTGACAGTATGGCAGACACACAGATCATTACAAGTGCAATACTTCTGACAGTATAGCAGACACACAAATGATTACAAGTACTGTACTACTGAGAGTATAACAGACACACAAATGATTACAAATACTGTGCTTCTGGCAGTATAACAGACACACAAATGGTTGCAAGTACTGTACTTCTGATAGTATGTCAGACACACAGTTGATTACAGGTACTCTACTTCTGAGAGTATAACAGACACAGTTGAAGACAAGTACTGCACTTCTGACAGTAAGGGAGACACACAGTTGATTACAAGTAATGTACTTCTGACAGTATGGGAGACACACAGATGATTAAAAGTGCAGTACTTCTGACCGTTAGCAGACACACACATGATTACATGTACTGTACTTCAAACAGTATGGCAGACACAAAAATTATTACAAGTACTGTACTTCTGATAGTATGGCAGACACACAGATGATTACAAGTACTGAACTCCTGACAGTATAACAGACACACAGATGATTACAAGTACTGTACCTCTGACAGTATAACAGACACACAGATGAATACAAGTACTATACTTGTGACAGAATAACACACACACAAATGATTACAAGTACTGTACTTCTGAGAGTATGGCAATCAAACAGATGATTACAAGTACTGTACTTTTGACGGTATAACAGACACACAAATGATTACAAGTACTATACTTTTGACAGTATAACAGACACACAAATGATTACAAGTACTGAACTTCTGACAGTATAACAGACACAGTTGAAAACAAGTACTGCACTTCTGACAGTATGGGAGACACACTGTTGATTACAAATACTGTACTTCTGACAGTATGGCAGACACACAGTTGATTACAAGTAATGTACTTCTGACAGTATGGCAGACACACAGATGATTACAAGTACTGTACTTCTGACAGTATGGCAGACACGCAGATGATTACAAGTACTGAACTTCTGACAGAATGGCAGACACACAGTTGACTACAATTACTGTACTTCTCACAGTATAACAGACACACAGATGATTACAAGTACTGTACTTCTGACAGAATAAAAGACACACAAAAGATTACAAGTACTGTACTTCTGACAGTATGGCAGACACACAGATGATTACAAGTACTGTATTTCTGACAGTATGGCAGACACACAAATGATTACAAGTACTGTACTTCTGACAGTATGGCAGACACGCAGATGATTACAAGTACTCTACTTCTGACAGTATGGCAGACACACAAATGATTACAAGTACTGTACTTCTGACAGTATGGCAGACACACAGTTGACTACAAGTACTGTACTTCTCACAGTATAACAGACACACAGACGATTACAAGTACTGTACTTCTGACAGAATAACAGACACACAAATGATTACAAGTACTGTACTTCTGAGAGCATGGCAGACAAACAGATGATTACAAGCACTGTACTTTTGACAGTATAACAGACACGCAAATGATTAAAAACACTGTACTTTTGACAGTATGGCAGACACACAGATGATTACAAGTGTTTTATTTCTGACTGTGTAACAGACACACAAATGATTACAAGTATTGTACTTCTGACAGTATAACAGACACAAATGATTACAAGTACTGTACTTCTGACAGTATGGCAGACACACAGATGAATATAAGCACTGTACTTCTGACAGTATAACAGACACTCAAACGCTTACAAGCACTGTGCTTCTAACAGTATTGCAGATACACAAATGATTACAAGTACTCTACTTCTGACAGAATAACAGACACACAAATGATTACAAGTACTCTACTTCTGACAGCATAACAGACACACAGATGATTACAAGTACTGTACTACTGAGAGTATAACAGATACACAAATGATTACAAATACTGTGCTTCTGGCAGTATAACAGACACACAAATGATTACAAATACTGTGCTTCTGGCAGTATAACAGACACACAAATGATTACAAATACTGTGCTTCTGGCAGTATAACAAACACACATATGATTACAAGTTCTGTACTTCTGATAGTATGGCAGACACACAGTTGATTACAGGTACTCTACTTCTGATAGTATAACAGACACACAGATGATTACAAGTACTGTACTACTGAGAGTATAACAGACACACAAATGATTACAAATACTGTGCTTCTGGCAGTATAACAGACACACAAATGATTACAAATACTGTGCTTCTGACAGTATAACTGACACACAAATGATTACAAATACTGTACTTCTGACAGTATAAGAGACACACATATGATTACAAGTTCTGTACTTCTGATAGTATGGCAGACACACAGTTGATTACAGGTACTCTACTTCTGATAGTATAACAGACACAGTTGAAGACATGAACTGTACTTCTGACAGTATGGCAGACACAAAAATGATTACAAGTACTGTACTTCTGACAGCATGACAGACACACAGATGATTACAAGTACTGTATTTCTGACAGTGTAACAGACACACAAATGATTACAAGTACTGTATTTCTGACAGTGTAACAGACACACAAATGATTACAAGTAATGTACTTCTGACAGTATAACAGACTCACAGATGATTACAAGTACTGCACTTCTGACAGTATAACAGACACACAGATGATTACAAGTACTGTACTTCTGACAGTATAACAGACACACAGATGATTACAAGTACTGCACTTCTGATAGTATAACAGACACACAGATGATTACAAGTACTGTACTTCTGACAGTATAACAGACTCACAGATGATTACAAGTACTCTACTTCTGACGGTATAACAGACACACAGATGAATTCAAGTACTGTACTTCTGACAGAATAACAGACGCAAAAATGATTGCCAGTACTGTACTTCTGACAGTATGGCAGACACACAGTAGACTACAAGTACTGTACTTCTCACAGTATAACAGACACACCGATGATTACAGGTACTGTACTTCTGACAGAATAACAGACAAGCAAATGATTACAAGTACTGTACTTCTGAGAGTATGGCAGACAAACAGATGATTACAAGTACTGTACTTCTGACAGTATAAGAGACACACAGATGATTACAAGTACTGTACTTCTGACAGAATAACAGACACACAAATGATTACAAGTACTGTACTTCTGAGAGTATGGCAGACACACAGATGATTACAAGCACTGTACTTCTGACAGTATAACAAACGCTTACAAGCACTTTGCTTCTGACAGTATTGCAGACACACAGATGATTACAAGTACTCTACTTCTGAGAGGATAACAGACACACAAACGACTACAAGTACTGTACTTCTGACAGTATAAGAAACACATATATCATTACAAGTACTGTACTTCTGACAGTATAACAGACACACAAATGATTACAAGTACTGTACTGTACTTCTGACAGTATGACAGACACACAGTTGATTACAATTACTGTACTTCTGACTGTATGGCAGATACACAGATGATTACAAGTACTGTACTGCTGACAGTATGGCAGATACACAGATGATTACAAGTGATGTACTTCTGACAGAATGGCAGACACACAGATGATTACAAGTACTGTACTTCAAATAGTATGGCAGACACACAGTTGATTACAGGTACTCTACTTCTGACAGTATAACAGACACAGTTGAGGACAAGTACTGCACTTCTGACAGTATGGGAGACAGATAGTTGATTACAAGAACTGTACCTCTGACAGTATGGCAGACACACAGTTGATTACAAGTAATGTACTTCTGACAGTATGGCAGACAAACAGATGATTACAAGCACTGTACTTTTGACAGTATAACAGACACACAAATGATTACAAGTACTGTACTTCTGACAGTATGGCAGACACGCAGATGATTACAAGTACTGTACTTCTGACAGAATAACAGACACAAAAATGATTGCAAGTACTGTACTTCTGACAGTATGGCAGACACACAGTTGACTACAAGTTCTGTACTTCTCACAGTATAACAGACTCACAGATGATTGCAAGTACTGTACTTCTGACAGAATAACAGACACGCAAATGATTACAAGTACTGTACTTCTGAGAGCATGGCAGACAAACAGATGATTACAAGTACTGTACTTTTGACGGTATAACAGACACGCAAATGATTACAAGTACTGTACTTCTGAGAGCATGGCAGACAAACAGATGATTACAAGTACTGTACTTTTGACAGTATAACAGGCACACAAATGATTACAAGTACTGTACTTCTGACAGTATGGCAGACACACAGATGATTACAAGTACTGTACTTTTGACAGCATAACACACACAAATGATTACAAGTACTGTACTTCAGACAGTATGGCAGACACGCAAATAATTACAAGTACTCTACTTCTGACAGAATAACAGACACACAAATGCTTACAAGTACTATACTTCTGAGATTAAGCAATCAAACAGATGATTACAAGTAATGTACTTTTGACGATAAAACAGACACAAACGATTACAAGTAATGTACTTCTGACAGTATGGCAGACATACATGATTACAAGTACTGTACTTCTGGCAGTATGAGAGACACACAGATGATTACAAGTACTGTACCTCTGACAGTATGGCAGACACACAAATGATTAAAAATACTGTGCCTCTGGCAGTATAACAGACACACAAATGGTTACAAGTACTGTACTTCTGACAGTATAACAGACACACTAATCATTGTAAGTACTGTACTGTACTTCTGACAGTATGACAGACACACAGTTGATTACAAGTACTGTACTTCTGACTGTATGGCAGATACACAGATGATTACAAGTACTGTACCTCTGACAGTGTGGCAGATACACAGATGATTACAAGTGATGTACTTCTGACAGAATGGCAGACACACAGATGATTACAAGTACTGTACTTCTGACAGTATTGCAGACACACAGATGATTACAAGTACTGTACTTCAAATAGTATGGCAGACACACAGTTGATTACATGTACTCTACTTCTGACAGTATAACAGACACAGTTGAAGACAAGTACTGCACTTCTGACAGTATGGGAGACACATAGTTGATTACAAGTACTGTACCTCTGACAGTATGGCAGACACACAGTTGATTACAAGTAATGTACCTGTGACAGTATGGCAGACACACAGATGATTACAAGTGCAGTACTTCTGACAGTATAGCAGACACACAGATTATTACAAGTACTGTACTTCTGACAGTATGGCAGACACACAAATGATTACAAGTACTGTACTTCTGACAGTATGGCAGACACACAAATGATTACAAGTACTGAACCTCTGACAGTATAACAGACACGCAAATGATTACAAGTACTGTACTTCTGACAGCATGGCAGACACGCAGATGATTACAAGTACTCTACTTCTGACGGTATAACAGACACACAGATGAATACAAGTACTGTGCTTCTGACAGAATAACAGACACGAAAATGATTGCAAGTACTGTACTTCTGACAGTGTGGCAGACACACAGTTGACTACAAGTACTGTACTTCTCACAGTATAACAGACACACAGTTGACTACAAGTGCTGTACTTCTCACAGTATAAGAGACACACAGATGATTACAAGTACTGTACTTCTGACAGAATAACAGACACACAGATGATTACAAGTACTGTACTTCTGACAGAATAACAGACACACACATGATTACAAGTACTGTACTAATGGCAGTATAACAGACACACAGATGATTACAAGTACTGTACTTTTGACAGTATAACAGACACACAAATGATTACAAGTACTGTACTACTGAGAGTATAACAGACTCTCAAATGATTACAAATACTGTGCTTCTGGCAGTATAACAGACACACAAATGGTTACAAGTACTCTACTTATGACAGTATAACAAACACATATATGATTACAAGTACTGTACTTCTGATAGTATGGCAGACACACAGTTGATTACAGGTACTCTACTTCTCATAGTATAACAGACACAGTTGAAGACAAGTACTGCACTTCTGACACTATGGGAGACACACAGATGATTACATGTACTGTACTACTGACAGTATAACAGACACACAAATGATTACAAGTACTGTATTTCTGACAGTGTAACAGACACACAAATGATTACAGTAATGTACCTCTGACAGTATAACAGACACACAGATGATTACAAGTACTGTACTTCTGACAGTATAACAGACTCACAGATGATTACAAGTACTCTACTTCTGACGGTATAACAGACACACAGATGAATACAAGTACTGTACTTGTGACAGAATAACAGACGCAAAAATGATTGCAAGTACTGTACTTCTGACAGTATGGCAGACACACAGATGATTACAGGTACTGTACTTCTGACTGAATAACAGACACACAGATGATTACAAGTACTGTACTTTTGACAGTATAACACACACAAATGATTACAAGTACTGTACTTTTGACAGTATAACACACACAAATGATTACAAGTACTCTACTTCTGACAGTATGGCAGACAGGCAAATGATTACAAGTACTGTACTACTGAGAGTATAAAAGACACACAAATGATTACAAATACTGTGCTTGTGGCAGTGTAACAGACACACAAATGGTTACAAGTACTGTACTTCTGACAGTATAAGAGACACACATATGATTACAAGTACTGTACTTCTGATAGTATGGCAGACACACAGTTGATTACAGGTACTCTACTTCTGACAGTATAACAGACACAGTTGAAGACAAGTACTGCACTTCTGACAGTATGGCGGACACACAGTTGATTACAAGTAATGTACTTCTGACAGTATAACAGACACACAGATGAATACAAGTACTGTACTTAAGAACATAAGAACATAAGAAAGGAGGCACACTGCAGGAGGCCTGTTGGCCCATACTAGGCAGGTCCTTTACAATTCATCCCACTAACGAAACATTTGCCCAACCCAATTTTCAATGCCACCCAAGAAATAAGCTCTGATGTGAAAGTCCCACTCAAATCCAACCCCTCCCACTCATGTACTTATCCAACCTAAATTTGAAACTACCCAAAGTCCCAGCCTCAATAACCCAACTAGGTAGACTGTTCCACTCATCAACTACCCTCTTTCCAAACCAATACTTTCCTATGTCCTTTCTAAATCTAAACTTATCTAATTTAAATCCATTACTGCGGGCTCTCTCTTGGAGAGACATCCTCAAGACCTCATTAATATCCCCTTTATTAATATCTATCTTCCACTTATACACTTCGATCAGGTCTCCCCTCATTCTTCGTCTAACAAGTGAATGTAACTTAACAGTCTTCAATCTTTCTTTATAAGGAAGATTTCTAATGCTATGTATTAATTTAGTCATCCTACGCTGAATGTTTTCTAACGAATTTATGTCCATTCTGTAATATGGAGACCAGAACTGAGCTGCATAATCTAGGTGAGGCCTTACTAATGATGTATAAAGCTGCAGTATGACCTCTGGACTTCTGTTGCTTACACTTCTTGATATAAATCCCAGTAATCTATTTGCCTTATTACGTACGCTTAGGTATTGCTGTCTTGGTTTAAGGTTGCTGCTTACCATAACCCCCAAGTCCTTTTCGCAATCTGTATGGCTAAGTTCTACATCATTTAACTTATGAGTATAACAGACACACAAATGGTTACAAGAACTGTACTTCTGACAGTATAACAGACACACAGATGATAACAAGTACTGTACTTCTGACAGTATAACAGACACACAGATGATAACAAGTACTGTACTTCTGACAGTATAACAGACACACAGATGATAACAAGTACTGTACTTCTGACAGTATAACAGACACATAGATGATAACAAGTACTGTACTTCTGACAGTATAACAGACACACAGATGATAACAAGTACTGTACTTCTGACAGTATAACAGACACACAGATGATAACAAGTACTGTACTTCTGACAGTATAACAGACACACAGATGATAACAAGTACGGTACTTCTGACAGTATAACAGACACACGGATGATTACAAGTACTGTACTTCTGACAGTATGGCAGACAAACAGATGCTTACATGTACTGTACTGTACTTCTGACAGTATGGCAGACACACGGATGATTACAAGTACTGTACTTCTGACAGTATGGCATACACACAGTTGATTACAGGTACTCTACTTCTGACAGTATAACAGACACACAGTTGAAGACAAGTACGGTACTTCTGACAGTATGGGAGACACACAGTTGATTACAAGTACTGTACTTTTGGCAGTATAACAGACACACAAATGACTACAAGTACTGTACTTATGACGGTATAACAGACACACATATGATTACAAGTACTCTACTTCTGACGGTATAACAGACACACAGATGATTACAAGTACTGTACTTCGGACAGTATAACAGACAAACGATTACAAGTAATGTACTTCTGACAGTATGGCAGACACACAGATGATTACAATGTAGTACTGTATTTCTGGCAGTATAACAGACACACAGATGATTACAAGTACTGTACTTCTGACAGTATAACAGACAAACGATTACAAGTAATGTACTTCTGACAGTATGGCAGACACACAGATGATTACAAGTACTGTATTTCTGGCAGTATAACAGACACACAGATGATTACAAGTACTGTACCTCTGACAGTATGGCAGACACACAGGTGATTGCAAGCACTGTACTTCTGACAGTATAACAGACACTCAAACGTTTACAAGCACTGTGCTTCTGACAGTATGGCAGACACACAGATAATTACAAGTACTGTACTTCTGACAGTATAACAGACACTCAGATGATTACAAGTACTGTGCTTCTGACAGTATGGTAGACACACGGATGATTACAAGTACTGTACTGCTGGCAGTATGGCAGACACGCAAATGATTACATGTACTGGACTTCTGACAGTATGGCAGACGCACAAATGATTACAAGTACTGTTCTGCTGACAGTATAACAGACACACAAATGATTACAAGTACTGTACTTCTGACAGTATTGCAGACACGCAGATGATTACAAGTACTGTACTTCTGACAGTATAACTCACACACACATATGATTACAAGTACTGTACTTCTGACAGTAGAATAGACGCACAAATTATTACAAGTACTGTACGTCTGACAGTATAACAGAGACACTAATGATTTCAAGCACTGTACTTCTAGCAGTATAACAGACACACCACTGATTACAAGTACTGTACCTCTGACAGTATAACAGACACACAGATGATTACAAGTACTGTACTTCTGACAGTATAACAGACACACAGATGATTACAAGTACTGTACTTCTGACAGTATAACAGACACACAGATGATTACATGTACTGTACGTCTGACAGTGTAACAGACACACAAATGATTACAAGTACTGTACTTCTGACAGTATAACAGACACACAGATGATTACATGTACTGTACGTCTGACAGTGTAACAGACACACAAATGATTACAAGTACTGTACCCCTTACAGTTTAACAGACACACAGATGATTCTCAAACTAAATAATCCCTTAAGATCCCATGAACACTACGTCTTTCATTGTTTATTTATTAAGGAAAGATAGTATAATAACCTACTTATATGTAAAAGTATCTTATCAATGAAAAGATGCGTGACATATTGAACACATATCCTAAATACGGTTGCAACAATTAAAAAAATCGGGACTTAGTTCTTAGGCATTTTGTACATCCACATGCACTTGCGCTACTCTCAACATATTAAATGGTTATAATCATAACCATAATTTTTAAAATTTTGGATAGTAAACCATTAGAAGGCCTTGGTCAGATGACCAAAAGCTGGAAATATTTGTCTTGTTTATTGACAAACTTTACTTAACCTAACGTACCCAGGCATGGTCAGAGACCGGGTCGCGGGGGCGTTGACCCCCGGAGCCCCCTCCAGGTATATCCCAGGTATACCCACCACAGGCTGCACAGTGCTTGTCACATCCGCAACAAAATATAAAATATAACTTCTTTCTATTTTGTTCCACTCATGTTTACTCTATCTTCCTCCTTGTTTCTTCTTTCTGCTCTCTAGTTTCCTCTGTCTTTCTCTTCTCTTGTCTTCTCAGTCTTCGTTTCCTGTTTCCTCTCTGCTTCTTCGGTCTTCCTTCTCGTTCCCACAATCTTCCTCCTCTCCTGTTCCCACAATCTTCCTCCTCTCCTGTTCCCACAATCTTCCTCCTCTCCTGTTCCCACAATCTTCCTCCTCTTCTGTTTCTTCGATCTTTTTCTTCTCGCTGCTTCAGTCTTACCCTTCTTGTGCTCCCTTAATCCTCCTCCTCCCGAGACAATGTTCACCCCCGTCACCCCCGTCACCCCTGTCACCCCCGTCACCCCCGTCACCCCTGTCACCCCCATCACCCCCGTCACCCCCGTCACCCCCGTCACCCCCGTCACCCCCGTCACCCCGTCACCCCCGTCACCCCCGTCACCCCCGTCACCCCCATCACCCCCGTCACCCCCGTCACCCCCGTCACCCCCGTCACCCCCGTCACCCCCGTCACCCCGTCACCCCCGTCACCCCCGTCACCCCCGTCACCCCCGTTACTCCCATCACCCCCGTCATTCCCATCACCCCCGTCACTCCCTTCACCCCCGTTACTTCCATCACTCCCGTCACTCCCATCACCCCCGTCACTCCCATCACCCCCGTCACTCCCATCACCCCCGTCACCCCCGTCACCCCCGTCATCCCCGTCACCCCCGTCACCCCCGTCACCCCCGTCACCCCCGTCACCCCCGTCACCCCCGTCACCTCTGTCATCTCCGTCACGCCCATCACCCCCGTCACCCCCGTCACCCCCGTCACTCCCATCACCCCCGTCACCCCCGTCACCCCCGTCACCCCCGTCACCCCCGTCACCCCCGTCACCTCTGTCATCTCCGTCACCCCCGTCACCCCCGTCACCCCCGTCACCCCCGTCACCCCCGTCACTCCCATCACCCCCGTCACCCCCGTCACTCCCGTCACTCCCATCACCCCCGTCACCCCCGTCACCCCCGTCACCCCCGTCACCTCTGTCATCTCCGTCACGCCCGTTACGCCTAAAGTCTGGAGACGTTGAAAGAAAATATTTTGTTTAAATTTTACAGTTGTAACGTCATGGACGCTTTCTCTCTCTCTCTCTCTCTCTCTCTCTCTCTCTCTCTCTCTCTCTCTCTCTCTCTCTCTCTCTCTCTCTCTCCAAAATCTCTTGGTGCACGAATCAGGGATTACCCCGGGTGGCAGGTGAGACAAAGCAGGCACAGTCTGCATATCTCAGCCAATATTTGTCTCAGCCTATCCTGCGTTATCTCCTCATCAAATGTGTCCCAGCTCGGCCGTTGATGCCGATAATCTGCACACCTACTCAGTGTTGTAGCTGGTAGCACCACCTGGTGTAAGGTACAATGAGAGACTGTACAGAGCTAATGGGCCGGTACTGACAGAATTTACTATTGCATCATCTCTGAACACTGAGTGACCTCCATTCGCTTCTTGGTATTTAGTTTGTACTCACCTATTTGTACTCACCTATTTGTGGTTGCAGGGGTCGATTCTTAGCTCCTGGCCCCGCCTCTTCACTGGTTGCTACTGGGTCCTCTCTCTCCCTGCTCCTCTGCTCCTTTTTCCTGTGTAATGCTTACTGTGTTTTGTGGTGTTCATTCTTGTCTCCTAGACCCTCTCTGAGTGCACACACGTACGCGCCTGCACACACACACACACACACACACACACACACACACACACACACACACACACAAGTGGAGGGGAAAGCAGGAAGGTCAGGACGAATGAAGCCAAACTACAAGAAAGGGGACTACACGGAAATGAGGAACTTCCTGAACGGGGATCAGTGGTACAGAGAACTGGCAGGGAATATGTAGCAATAGTGTGCAAGGAAGCTAAGGAGAAGTTTGTACCCAAGGGTAAAAGGATTAATGAAAAAGCCAGGATGAGCCCATGGTTCACCCAAAGGTGCAGGGAGGCAAAAACCAAGTGTGCTAGGGAATGGAAGAAATATAGAAGGCAAAGGACCCAGGAGAATAAGGAGAGCAGTCGTAGAGCCAGAAACGAATATGCACAGATAAGAAGGGAGGCCCAACGACCATATGAAAACGACATAGCAGCGAAAGCCAAATCTGACCCGAAGCTGTAATACAGCCACATCAAGAGGAAAACAACAGTCAAGGACCGGGTAATCAGGCTAAGGAAGGAAGGATGAGAGACAACAAGAAATGACCGTGAAGTATGTGAGGAACTCAACAAGAGATTTAAAGAAGTGTTCACAGAGGAGACAGAAGGGGCTCCAGAAAGACGGAGAGGTGGGGCACACAACCATGTGCTGGACACAGTGCACACAACCGAGGAAGAAGTGAAGAGGCTTCTGAGTGAGCTAGATACCTCAAAGGCAATGAGGCTAGATAGCATCTCACCATGGGTCCTGAGAGAGAGAGCAGAGGCGCTATGTGTACCCCTAACAACAATATTCAATACATCTATCGAAACAGGGAGATTGCCTGAGGCATGGAAGACAGCAAATGTAGTCCCAATCTTTAAAAAAGGAGACAGACATGAAGCACTAAACTACAGACCAGTGTCAATGACATGTATAGTATGCAAAGTCATGGAGAAGATTATCGGGAGAAGAGTGGTGGAACACCTAGAAAGGAATGATCTCATCAACAGCAGCCAACATGGTTTCAGGGACGGGAAATCCTGTGTTACAAACCTACTGGAGTTCTATGACATGGTGACAGCAGTAAGACAAGAGAGAGAGGGGTGGGTGGATTGCATTTTCTTGGACTGCAAGAAGGCGTTTGACACAGTTCCACACAAGAGATTAGTGCAAAAACTGAAGGACCAAGCAGGGATAACAGGGAAGGCACTACAATGGATCAGGGAATACTTGTCAGGAAGACAACAGCGAGTCATGGT
This sequence comes from Cherax quadricarinatus, assembly GCF_038502225.1. Lineage (NCBI taxonomy): Eukaryota > Metazoa > Arthropoda > Malacostraca > Decapoda > Parastacidae > Cherax > Cherax quadricarinatus. Next base: position 32,139,568 of record NC_091297.1, on the reverse strand, counting down.
ACGTGGCGAGGTGTCAGAGTGGGCACCTGTGACCAGCAGGGTCCCACAGGGGTCAGTCTCAGGACCAGTGCTGTTTCTGGTATTTGTGAACGACATGACGGAAGGAATAGACTCCGAAGTGTCCCTGTTTGCAGATGACGTGAAGTTGATGAGAAGAATTCATTCGATCGAAGACCAGGCAGAACGACAAAGGGATCTGGACAGGCTACAGACCTGGTCCAGCAATTGGCTCCTGGAGTTCAACCCCACCAAGTGCAAAGTCATGAAGATTGGGGAAGGGCAAAGAAGACCGCAGACGGAGTACAGTGTAGAGGGTCAGAGACTACAAACCTCACTCAAGGAAAAATATCTTGGGGTGAGTATAACACCACGCACATCTCCTGAAGCGCACATCAACCAAATAACTGCTGCAGCATATGGGCGCCTAGCAAACCTCAGGACAGCATTCCGACATCTTAATAAGGAATCGTTCAGGACCCTGTACACCGTGTACGTTAGGCCCATATTGGAGTATGCGGCACCAGTTTGGAACCCACACCTAGCCAAGCACGTAAAGAAACTAGAGAAAGTGCAAAGGTTTGCCACAAGACTAGTTCCAGAGCTAAGAGGTATGTCCTACGAGGAGAGGTTAAGGGAAATCAACCTGACGAAACGGGAGGACAGGAGAGATAAGGGGACATGATAACGACATACAAAATACTGAGAGGAATTGACAAGGTGGACAAAGACAGGATGTTCCAGAGATTGGACACAGTATCAAGGGGACACAGTTGGAAGTTGAAGACACAGATGAATCACAGGGATGTTAGGAAGTATTTCTTCAGCCACAGAGTAGTCAGGAAGTGGAATAGTTTGGGGAGCGATGTAGTGGAGGCAGGATCCATACATAGCTTTAAGCAGAGGTATGATAAAGCACACGGTTCAGGGATAGTGACCTAGTAGCGACCAGTGAAGAGGCGGGGCCAGGAGCTTGGACTCGACCCCTGCAACCTCCACTAGGTGAGTACACACACACACACACATTCTACCCTTTCATATCGAGAGAAGGAAAACCACAAATCTGGCCAGAGAATATAACTTACTGATTCCAATGATGTTGATTGCTTATCCTCCCCATCCCATACCTACCACCCTATCCTTACCCACCTCCCTTTCCCTCATCCACCTCCCCTTCCCTCCCCAACATCCCTTTCCCTTCCCCATATCCCCTAGCATCCTTTAAGTCATTAATTAAACATCAGGTATTACTCCTATTTTTATCTTAAGACAAGAAATGATAATCATTTATGTTTTTTAAGTGGAGACAAGCCTAGTTCTAGTAGGAGAGCGGACAGGGAAATAGACTAGTAGTGCAGAGCAAGCTTGTAGTTTAGACGAACGTTTCGCTCAGGATGAAGGTAAGAAACATCGTCTAGAACAGAGGTCGGGGAACCGGGGTAAATTACCCCAAATAGGGTAAAAATAAAAGTCTCGAGGGTAATGAAGTCTCACATGGTGTGAGGCGGGATGTGAATTCCTTCGAGTGTTAAATTGCTGATGTGCCAGAAGAACCTGAAGGATTGGCAGAGAAGAACCTGAAGGACTGGCAGAGAAGAACCTGAAGGACTGGCAGAGAAGAACCTGAAGGACTGGCAGAGAAGAACCTGAAGGACTGGCAGAGAAGAACCTGAAGGACTGGCAGAGAAGAACCTGAAGGATTGGCAGAGAAGAACCTGAAGGATTGGCAGAGAAGAACCTGAAGAACTGGCAGAGAAGAACCTGAAGGACAGGCAGAGAAGAACCTGGAGGACTGGCAGAGAAGAACCTGAAGGACTGGCAGAGAAGAACCTGAAGGATTGGCAGAGAAGAACCTGGAGGACTGGCAGAGAAGAACCTGAAGGACTGGCAGAGAAGAACCTGAAGGACTGGTAGAGAAGAACCTGAAGGACTGGCAGAGAAGAACCTGAAGGACTGGCAGAGAAGAACCTGAAGAACTGGCAGAGAAGAACCTAAAGGACTGGCAGAGAAGAACCTGAAGGGCTGGCAGAGAAGAACCTGAAGGACTGGCAGAGAAGAACCTGATGGACTGGTAGAGAAGAACCTGAAGGATTGGCAGAGAAGAACCTGGAGGACTGGCAGAGAAGAACCTGAAGGACTGGCAGAGAAGAACCTGAAGGACTGGTAGAGAAGAACCTGAAGGACTGGCAGAGAAGAACCTGAAGGACTGGCAGAGAAGAACCTGAAGAACTGGCAGAGAAGAACCTAAAGGACTGGCAGAGAAGAACCTGAAGGGCTGGCAGAGAAGAACCTGAAGGACTGGCAGAGAAGAACCTGATGGACTGGTAGAGAAGAGCCTGAATGACTGGCAGAGAAGAACCTGAAGGATTGGCAGAGAAGAACCTGAAGGACTGGCAGAGAAGAACCTGAAGGACTGGCAGAGAAGAACCTGAAGGAATGGCAAAGAAGAACCTGAAGGACTGCAGAGAAGAACCTGAAGAACTGGCAGAGAAGAACCTGAAGGACTGGCAGAGAAGAACCTGAAGGACTGGCAGAGAAGAACCTGAAGGACTGGCAGAGAAGAATCTAAAGGACTGGCAAGGAAGAACCTGAAGAACTGGCAGAGAAGAACCTGAAGGACTGGCAGAGAAGAACCTAAAGGACTGGCAGAGAAGAACCTGAAGGACTGGCAGAGAAGAATCTAAAGGACTGGCAAGGAAGAACCTGAAGGACTGGCAGAGAAGAGCCTGAAGGACTGGCAGAGAAGAACCTAAAGGACTGGCAGAGAAGAACCTGAAGGACTGGCAGAGAAGAACCTGAAGGACTGGTAGAGAAGAACCTGAAGGACTGGCAGAGAAGAACCTGAAGAACTGGCAGAGAAGAACCTAAAGGACTGGCAGAGAAGAACCTGAAGGGCTGGCAGAGAAGAACCTGAAGGACTGGCAGAGAAGAACCTGATGGACTGGTAGAGAAGAACCTGAAGGATTGGCAGAGAAGAACCTGGAGGACTGGCAGAGAAGAACCTGAAGGACTGGCAGAGAAGAACCTGAAGGACTGGTAGAGAAGAACCTGAAGGACTGGCAGAGAAGAACCTGAAGGACTGGCAGAGAAGAACCTGAAGAACTGGCAGAGAAGAACCTAAAGGACTGGCAGAGAAGAACCTGAAGGGCTGGCAGAGAAGAACCTGAAGGACTGGCAGAGAAGAACCTGATGGACTGGTAGAGAAGAGCCTGAATGACTGGCAGAGAAGAACCTGAAGGATTGGCAGAGAAGAACCTGAAGGACTGGCAGAGAAGAACCTGAAGGACTGGCAGAGAAGAACCTGAAGGAATGGCAAAGAAGAACCTGAAGGACTGCAGAGAAGAACCTGAAGAACTGGCAGAGAAGAACCTGAAGGACTGGCAGAGAAGAACCTGAAGGACTGGCAGAGAAGAACCTGAAGGACTGGCAGAGAAGAATCTAAAGGACTGGCAAGGAAGAACCTGAAGAACTGGCAGAGAAGAACCTGAAGGACTGGCAGAGAAGAACCTAAAGGACTGGCAGAGAAGAACCTGAAGGACTGGCAGAGAAGAATCTAAAGGACTGGCAAGGAAGAACCTGAAGGACTGGCAGAGAAGAGCCTGAAGGACTGGCAGAGAAGAACCTAAAGGACTGGCAGAGAAGAATCTGAAGGACTGGCAGAGAAGAACCTGAAGGACTGGCAGAGAAGAACCTGAAGGACTGGCAGAGAAGAGCCTGAAGGACTGGCAGAGAAGAACCTAAAGGACTGGCAAGGAAGAACCTGAAGAACTGGCAGAGAAGAACCTAAAGGACTGGCAAGGAAGAACCTGAAGAACTGGCAGAGAAGAACCTAAAGGACTGGCAGAGAAGAACCTAAAGGACTGGCAGAGAAGAACCTAAAGGACTGGCAAGGAAGAACCTGAAGGACTGGCAGAGAAGAACCTGAAGGACTGGCAGAGAAGAACCTAAAGGACTGGCAAGGAAGAACCTGAAGAACTGGCAGAGAAGAACCTAAAGGACTGGCAAGGAAGAACCTGAAGGACTGGCAGAGAAGAACCTGAAGGACTGGCAGAGAAGAACCTAAAGGACTGGCAGAGAAGAACCTGAAGGACTGGCAGAGAAGAACCTAAATGACTGGCAGAGGTACTTCTTCAACTTCCCTCCAACAACGAAGCGCTGAAATTCAGAACTACGTTGATCTGTCCTGTTTTTTTTTTTTTTTGGAGGCTTTAAAAATTGCACATAAGGAAGTGATACAATACTACTGCCGTTTGCAACTACCTATCTTTGCGAACAAGGATTTTCTATACACAATTAACCCGCACATAGAAGAGAGGAACTTACGACGACGTTTCGGTCCGACTCGGACCATTTACAAAATCACACTAACAAAAAGGAGAGGAGGGAGTATATATAGGCATTTTCGTCTCTCATTAACTTAAAAAAAAAGTACAGTGTCCGAATTACTCTGACATCAAAAAGCCTCAATTCAGATATATCAAAATTAAAACATCATTTCTCCAGAAGCAGAAGCGAAAATATTTTTAATGAAATTCTTTAGTTCCCTAACGATATTTTTATTACATATGTCTGTTACTATTTTTTATTTCGTACATTTTTTTTTTTCATTTTATTATTTTGTTAATTTTTTGTTTTATTTCTGAAGTTGCTTTATCTCGTATAAACTTTTTTTGAATTTGAATGTTTCTTGCTTTTATCCAGTACTGTGGACTATCAAGTTTAGTGGGTAATTTCCCTCTACACATTTATTTTGGGGTAATACCCAAAAAAATGTTCGCCGACCTCTCGTCTAGAACAAAGTCTTCCACAGCACTGCGTGTTATTACGCTAACTTGTTGGCTTGTTACTCCAGTCACCAAGCCAGTTACCAAGCCAGTCACTAAGCCAGTCTCCAATCCAGTCACCAAGTCAGTCACCAAACCAGTCACCAAGCCAGTCACCAAGCCAGCCACCAAGTCAGTCACCAAACCAGTCACCAAGCCAGTCGCTAAGCTAGCCACCAAACCAGTCACCAAGCCAGTTATCAAGCCAGTCACCAAGCCAGTTACCAAGCCAGTCACAAAGCCAGTCTCCAATCCAGTCACCAAGTCAGTCACCAAACCAGTCACCAAGCCAGTCACCAAGCCAGCCACCAAGTCAGTCACCAAACCAGTCACCAAGCCAGTCACTAAGTTAGCCACCAAACCAGTCACCAAGCCAGTCACCAAACCACTTACCAAGCCAGTCACCAAGCCAGTCACCAAGCCAGCCACCAAGCCAGTCACCAAATCAATCATAGTACAAAGCCAGTCACCAAGCCAGTGGAGGCATCAGCTTCATGTGACTAAAGACTGGCGCTAGGTAACACTGATATAACACCAACCATCTTATAATATTAGGTGTTCAGTCTCGTGTTGCTGCTCAGGTTTGTCCAGTAACTCCTTCCTCTCACGACTTCGCAAATTCCAAAATAGGAATGTGACCAACCTCAGCATTTTTCACTTGAAAGTTGTTCGACTTCACAAAGTCGATAAAAAAAATAAAAAAACATACCACGGGCTGGGACAGAACCCTCGATCAGAGTCATAAAACTCCAGACCGACCGATCGCAAACAAACCTTGGTATGGTTTGTATACAATCTTGTCATTACGATTTCGTAAATCAAAGTCGATACTTGTGTTGCTCTAATTAAACAGACATCGGGATTTGATTTTTATGTCAGTTAATGTAAAGCAATCGAAATTTTCTAATTTCGGTTTGTTGTTTTAATAAATAATGATGGTTATTCACATTCCACGTCATTCTTTATCCTTCGTACACCTCAGTGAACGTATAGGATTTCAGCAGCAACTTCAGTGCTCTCATTAAACTTTTTCTCTTTAAAGATTTCACGGAACCTTAACTGGTAAATTAAATTATTTTTTTAAATGTCCTGAAGGCATTTCCTGTTGCCATGTTCTGTTTTTTTTTTTTTTAAGGAAGTCTGCAAGTAACAGTTAAGCGGTGTAACGAAATTAAAAAGAAAATGCCGCTTTCATGACTTTTCACTAGAACACAGTCATGTCTGTTCTCAGCTACATATTTACAGCACACAGCCAGTCAAGTCTTATTGGCTTGACTTCAGCTCTGGCATCATTCTCATTCTTATTATATTAAACAAACGCTAAACCCGTATGAGTCTTACAGCGCTAATAGTTTCCCTCTCAATACGTTGTCTTGTAGACTAAGGACAAAGTATTCTTGTTTTCGAAAACGAAAGATTAGAATGACTTTTCTACCAAACTTTGTTCTTGCTAAGTCTTCCCTAGACTACATTTGATACGAAGATATTATCTCTGGAAAAGTTTTAGATATTTTCCGTGTTTAATTTAATGTGTCATGTGTAATATTCAACATGTGACACTTACTCAGGAAGGAGGAGATTAATAAATTGAAGATGAACATATTGTCACGCTAATTCCTTAAATTCTTCTCCTAATGAGCTAAAATTAATTACAATAAATTATAAGTAGTGTTAGAGATAATTAGTGAAGTGTACACTTGAGTGAGTCACACACTCTTGAAAAAAAGATTTGCTGCATTGGCCGTAAGTCTTTTGACGTCTTTCAGCTTCATTGGCTTATTAACTGGTGACGTCACGAGGCTCGACATGCCGGTGCCAATGATACACTTGGTAGTATACGCAATAAGGAAAATTGCAAATTATTAATACAGTAAATTATGTCAAGATATACCTTTCCGAATTTAAAAGTTATATGCAACTCAGTTACGTTTTATGGAAACAGAGTATAAAACTGAAGGACCATTGAAAAGATGCACTTCCCACGTATTGTGTGGGAGACAGTCACGGTGTCGGGAGATGACAGCGGCAGTGGTGTTACACACGTGGTCGCTTGTACTGAGGATTTAGGACCATTTGGTAGTCTTACATATCATTAAATCAAATGTACAATGAAATTCCGTATAACCTGAGATACTGGACGTTTCTCCGCAACTCCAAGAGGGATATTGTTTAAAACTGAAGACTGAGATGAGAATGGACCTTTTAACGTGGCGCTGGACAAGTTCGTAATGGGAAGACGACATCTGCTGGTGATCTGCAGACTGTCTACGATAATGTCTGCAAGTATTTTAAGCCTTCTTTTAATTGTCCTCTGTCATTCTGCGTTCTAAAATGTCTACCTGAACACTCTTCCATAATTAATTTTGTAATATAATTTTTATGCAGGATTATATTTTATAGTTTCCATGTGACATTGTCTATATTTCCCTATATAATATTAGTCAAGGATGTAAGAAAACAGGTCAACCGGACTTGAATTCTGGAAGTGGGAAGTACCTTGTCTGCACTCTAAAAGAGGGGAGGCTATATTTTAGTTCAGAGGGTCATTTAATTCAAATTTTCAGCTCATATCTGACAAGACAGCTACTGATTAAGTGATGGTGAATGTGTTTCCTTCTATGGGTCATCCATTCCTCTGAGAAAACAGCCGATGTGTAGTAGTATGTACAATATGTTGTATAACATATCATTGTAATATAGTATCTAATAAATTACTATTGTTCTATCAATTATTTGTAATATATCTTCTTTCTAATAACTTCTGAAATATAATTTTCAATTGAATATGTTTCCAATACTATCCCCCGGGGATCAGCACCTGGGGTGGCCCCAGGACTCAGCACCTTCAGTGTCCTCGAGGCTCGGCACCTAGGGTGTACTCATCACCTAGGATGTCCCTGGGGCTCAGCACCTGGGATGTCCCCAGGGTTCAGCTCCTAGGGTGTCCCCGGGGCTCACTGTCTGGGGTACGCTGACACACTGTCACTGAGAAAAAGTAACACTGCCATTTTTGCTGTCCTCCCACAGGTGCTGGTGGAGGCATCTAGCGCCCGAGGTAAGAACCTGACGTAGTCAGCTGTCCCGCACATCACAGCCGTTACCCTAATGTTTTACCCAAGTCTGCCAAGGTAACTTATCCTTCCAGTTATTGCTTTAATGTTTTACCCAAGTCTGCCAAGGTAATTTGTTATTCCCATCCATAACCCCAAAAATTTACGGGAGTCAGTCAAGGTAAGGCACTCTTGATGTACGCTTTTGTGTCAGGTACTGGAAGGAGGTGAGTCTGTGTCGGTTGCAGTGATCCATCATTCATTTTCATGTCTTGCAAGAGTGGAGCCAGTTGATGTCTTGCAAGAGTGGAGCCAGTTGATGCCTTGCAAGAGTGCAGCCAGCTGATGTCTTGCAAGAGTGGAGCCAGTTGATGCCTTGCAAGAGTGCAGCCAGCTGATGTCTTGCAAGAGTGGAGCCAGTTGATGTCTTGCAAGAGTGCAGCCAGTTGATGTCTTCCAAGAGTGCAGCCAGTTGATGCCTTGCAAGAGTGCAGCCAGTTGATGCCTTGCAAGAGTGCAGCCAGTTGATGCCTTGCAAGAGTGCAGCCAGTTGATGTCTTGCAAGAGTGCAGCCAGTTGATGTCTTGCAAGAGTGCAGCCAGCTGATGTCTTGCAAGAGTGCAGCCAGCTGATGTCTTGCAAGAGTTCAGCCAGCTGATGTCTTGCAAGAGTGGAGCCTGTTGATGTCTTGCAAGAGTGCAGCCAGCTGATGTCTTGCAAGAGTGGAGCCAGTTGATGTCTTGCAAGAGTGCAGCCAGTTGATGTCTTCCAAGAGTGCAGCCAGTTGATGCCTTGCAAGAGTGCAGCCAGTTGATGCCTTGCAAGAGTGCAGCCAGTTGATGCCTTGCAAGAGTGCAGCCAGTTGATGCCTTGCAAGAGTGCAGCCAGCTGATTTCTTGCAAGAGTGCAGCCAGTTGATGTCTTGCAAGAGTGCAGCCAGTTGATGTCTTGCAAGAGTGCAGCCAGCTGATGTCTTGCAAGAGTGCAGCCAGTTGATGTCTTGCAAGAGTGCAGCCAGCTGATGTCTTGCAAGAGTGCAGCCAGTTGATGCCTTGCAGGAGTGCAGCCAGTTGATGCCTTGCAAGAGTGCAGCCAGTTGATGCCTTGCAAGAGTGCAGCCAGTTGATGCCTTGCAAGAGTGCAGCCAGCTGATGTCTTGCAAGAGTGCAGCCAGTTGATGCCTTGCAAGAGTGCAGCCAGCTGATGTCTTGCAAGAGTGCAGCCAGTTGATGTCTTGCAAGAGTGCAGCCAGTTGATGTCTTGCAAGAGTGCAGCCAGTTGATGTCTTGCAAGAGTGCAGCCAGTTGATGTCTTGCAAGAGTGCAGCCAGTTGATGCCTTGCAAGAGTGCAGCCAGTTGATGTCTTGCAAGAGTGCAGCCAGTTGATGTCTTGCAAGAGTGCAGCCAGCTGATGTCTTGCAAGAGTGCAGCCAGTTGATGTCTTGCAAGAGTGCAGCCAGCTGATGTCTTGCAAGAGTGCAGCCAGTTGATGCCTTGCAGGAGTGCAGCCAGTTGATGCCTTGCAAGAGTGCAGCCAGTTGATGCCTTGCAAGAGTGCAGCCAGTTGATGCCTTGCAAGAGTGCAGCCAGCTGATGTCTTGCAAGAGTGCAGCCAGTTGATGCCTTGCAAGAGTGCAGCCAGCTGATGTCTTGCAAGAGTGCAGCCAGTTGATGTCTTGCAAGAGTGCAGCCAGTTGATGTCTTGCAAGAGTGCAGCCAGTTGATGTCTTGCAAGAGTGCAGCCAGTTGATGTCTTGCAAGAGTGCAGCCAGTTGATGCCTTGCAAGAGTGCAGCCAGTTGATGTCTTGCAAGAGTGCAGCCAGTTGATGTCTTGCAAGAGTGCAGCCAGTTGATGTCTTGCAAGAGTGCAGCCAGTTGATGCCTTGCAAGAGTGCAGCCAGTTGATGTCTTGCAAGAGTGCAGCCAGTTGATGTCTTGCAAGAGTGCAGCCAGTTGATGTCTTGCAAGAGTGCAGCCAGTTGATGCCTTGCAAGAGTGCAGCTAGCTGATGTCTTGCAAGAGTGCAGTCAGTTGATGCCTTGCAAGAGTGGAGCCAGTTGATGTCTTGCAAGAGTGCAGCTAGCTGATGTCTTGCAAGAGTGCAGCCAGTTGATGTCTTGCAAGAGTGCAGCCAGTTGATGTCTTGCAAGAGTGCAGCCAGTTGATGTCTTGCAAGAGTGCAGCCAGTTGATGTCTTGCAAGAGTGCAGCCAGCTGATGTCTTGCAAGAGTGCAACCAGCTCATGCAAGATCTGGCAAGAGTTTCAGAAGAAAGTTTGATCTTGGCTCTCCTCTCAGTAAACTATTAAGACTAATATTTTTTCCGAGAAAAAAACTTACCGAACTTTTAATAATTCGGAATTCATGGTTGGTGCTAGTTGCACTCAGGTCAAGAACGTGGGCCTCTGATCGTCGGTAACACTTTTGCAGTGTCTTTGATTACAAGGGTTACTCTTTTTTTCTGATTGTCAGTGCTGTTTCTCGTGTCTGTGACTGTTAGTATTTCTTGTGTCTGTGACCGTCAATTCTTTGTGCATCTCTGATTGCTAGTGCTTCATAGTGCGTCTCTGACTGCGGGCGCCGTTTTTTGCGCATTTCTGATCGTCAGTTTGACTCAGTGTGTGTGAAATGAAAATCATAAACGAGTTTCGTATATTTCCGTAATTGCTCGTAAACATAGCAGGATTACTAACGCGCCTTTATTCACGATTTTTTTTTACTATCATTCCTTTTCTTGCCTCGCAGTTGTAATTTAATACTTTACCTTATATCAATAAGGTCAAATACATTAATTTACTTCATGTCAGTAGAGAGAAATGTGAACTAGTTAATCAGGTTTAAACCTTTCATTTTCTTTGCTCCTGTCCATCAGCCTCAGTAACTGTGAGAGGTCGTGGGTTATTCTTTGACGTTAGCCTAAGCCAGTTGCCATATTAAACCATCACCTACTTAATAGTTTCTGCTTTCCTCCTAACCCGGACTACTCCCCATCTCACTCACTTTCAGGTTTGACCTCGCTATGATTTCGTTTTTATCTTGGTAAGTTTGGCGAACTAAATTTCTCTCTACCAACTTGCCTCAGTGTTGATGATCAAGAGATCCCTGTCTACCAACTTTCAAGGTCTGAGGAAAAAATGTCAAGTTAATCACCGGGAAACATAATTATCGAAAAGAAGGAAAAAAATTGCTTATCCGTATGATGGCTTCCACACACGTTAAAGATTTTTGTTTTTTTAATTGGGCCATCTTTTCGCCCTGTGTAAAGTTTTATCAAGATTTTAGAATTTGCCGCCGAAGTATCTAGTTTGAGTACCCAACATCCATTCCGTGGAAGGAAGCTCAAATACATATGGTTCCTATTGTGGGACCTTTGATATTAAGCTAATTTTTGGATGTTGACGAAGTACCGGCTGGTGGCTTGCTCCATCTACATCGCTCATTGTCCAGGTATTTCAGAGCTCTAGTAGGTCATAGCTTAACGAAAAGTTACACAGAGCTCAACGTTGTCCCAATACAGTCTTATTCTGCAACTTCTGTCTTTTCTTCATATATTTGTCTAAAACTCACATCCTCCAAGCTGCTCTGTCTTCTGAATGATACTTTGGATTTCTCGGAGGTATCTTGCAGAGAGGTGAAACTTCCACACAGTTTCTGGATTCTTTGCTTTCTGAGGCTTGTTTACCTTCATGAAAGCCACTCCCTGCAGAGGGAGATGATTGGCACTGCAGGTCCCCTAACATGTACCTCGTACAGAAAAAATACATCCTGTAGAGGGCAATGATGGGCATTGTTGTGGGGGTGAACGTTGCTCCAGCGGTCGTTGTGGTCGTTGTCTGGGCTGAGAGAGAGTGGACAGGTCAGGTGGTGGCAAGGTTAAGTATACTTGCTTGACTGGATCTGATTAGTGTATGATGGAACATGACTAAGGCTGTGACGGCATTTAACTGGATTCTGATGGTATCTAACTAAACTGTGAAGCCACTTAACTAGGTTGTGTGGCCATTTGACTAGGATGTAAGGTCACCTAACTAGGTTGTGTGGCCACTTGACTAGGTTGTGAGGACACTTGAATAGGTTGTGTGGCCACTTTGACAAGGTTGTGTGGCCACTTGACTAGGTTGTGTGGCCACTTGACTAGGTTGTGTGGCCACTTGACTAGGTTGTGTGGCCACTTCACTAGGATGTGAGGCCACTTGACTAGGTTGTGAGGCCACTTGACTGGGTTGCGAGGACACTTGACTAAAGATGAGACCTCTTAACTCGGTTGTGAGGGCACTTAACTAGGTTGTGAAACCATTTAACTAGGTTGTGAGGCCACTTGACTAGGATGTGAAGCATCTTGACTAGTTTGTGAGGGCTCTTGACTAGGTTGTGTGGCCACTTGACTAGGTTGTAAGGCCACTTAACTAGGTTGTAAGGCACTTAACTAGGTTCTGAAGGCAACCCAATTAGGCGTTAACTGGGTTAACACCTAATTGAGCTATGAAGACACTGGATTGTAACACTTGAATAGTTTGTAAAGGCACTTGACAAGGTTGTGACGACACTTGATTAAGTTGTAACGCCAAATGACTAGGTTGTGATGGTACATGACTAGGTTGTGATGGCACTCGGCATGGTTGTGATGGCACTTGACTAAGTTGTCGCAGCACTTGATTGGGTTGTGACAGCACTTCACCAATTTGTTACATGTTCGCATCAGAACAGTTCACACAAGACCAGTCTACTAGACATGCGCCTTACCAGAGCAGTCAACAGAAGACTAGTGCCATACCAGACAAGGTTACACTATACTAGTCTACACCAGACCAGTGCCACACCAGACACGTACAACGCCAGATCAGTGCCACACCAGACACGTACCACGCCAGACCAGTGCCACGCCAGGCACATACCACGCCAGACCAGTGCCAAATTGGATCAGGGCCTGGGGATTTATTGTACTTTAATCGGTCAAGCTGTTGGCTTACCTTATCCCTAGTGACTGTGATATTACATAACTTATTTTCTTCACTCCCACTATAATAATTAATTACTGGATTATTGTTGTGTCTGTACATGAATGGTATACAGTACCGACAAGATGAAGAATTAGACCCATAAACAGTATCTGGGTATCTTTATTTGCAGATGTTTCGCCATCCAGTGGCTTTATCAATACATATTCAAGTACATAATGGGAAGACTGTAGAATTATGTACAAAAGATGAGTAATCAGTCCCCCACCCTAGGAGTTGAAGAATCTGAAGCACAGACATGAAGACTGGCGATTATATACTAGCGTCGGGTGAGGAATGTGCAGCAGATGAAGACATTGTCACTGGTAGACGGGGTTCCCCAGTGGAAGGAGGTCATACCCAAGGAACGAGTCAATAGTGGTTATGAAGGTTGTTGAGATGTCATCTGAACCAAGATTCCATGATGTTGCTGTGTCTGACAAGTTGTACATGGCTTAACTACCCCTGGCCCATCCCTTAGGTATGACCTACTTTCACTGAGGAATCCCGCCTACCAGTGACAGTGCCTTCATCTGCTGCTCGTACGTCACCTGGCGCCAGTATATAAGACCGCGCTAATCTTCACTAACTCCAAGGCTGAGGGGTTGAATACCTCATCTTTTGCATATAGTTTATATAGTCCTTCCATTACGTCCTTGAATTTGTATTGATAAAGTCACTGGATGGTAAAACGTCTGCAAATAAACATGCCCAAATGTTGCATATATGTCTAATTCCTCAATGTTGTGTCTTCTTGAGTAAAAACTGAGAGGAAATATATATTAAAAATCGAGCACATTTCATTCTCATTGTTAATAAGCTGTCCAGACTTAGTTTTAAGAGAACCAACTTTTCTCTGTCTTTTGTTTTATATACTTTGAAAAAAAACTTTCGGGTTTGTTTTGGAAACCTTAGCAACTTTGATTTCATACTACCGTTTAGCTTTTCTTAGCTGATAATGTGAATATATTGATTAATAAGATGGCCCTCAACTCTTTTGATAAGCACATTTTTTTTTTATTTTGTCTTAAAAGATATTTTAGCCTGTTTTCATCCATTTAGGATCATTTCTATTTGCTTTCATTTCTCTAAACGGAATAAATGTTCTTTGGGAATCGTGTATAGTGTTTAGAAATTTGACATACTGATAGTTCTTTTCGTTACCCCAGTCCACAGATGAGAGGTGTTATCTGCTAAGCGAAAATCTGGGACTGAATTATACTTACTATCATAGTTCCATTCGTGCCAGGTTCTTCTGTAATCTCTGGATTATTAACAAGGGTATCCCTGTTATCCAAAACCAAATCAGTCAAGCTATTTCACCTCGTTGCTTCTGTCACAAACTTCTCCTAAAAACGATCTTGAAAGTAGTCTACCTTGGTCCCTACCCCATTAATTTTTCATGCCCTTCTGAAAACTGTACCCAGACATACTGTGTGTTGTTTCATTCTTTATATCACCTTTGCGACAGCAATTTAAATGTTATCTGACATTTAGTGCCACCCCACCTATACCTGCTAACTAGGTCCTTACTCCTATATCTGCCAACATCGTTGCCTCCAGCACTGAAATGATAGGAATGCTCATGATGTCCAGATGGCTAACAATATTCTATATCCCAATCCAAGCAAAGCAAACCCTCTGCCTCTTCTTCCTATCTCCAAGACAAACCGCACCATCCATAAACTTTATTGTCCCCAACAAAAACAGTGTTCTTATAGTCACTGATGGTGTTCGTCATTGTATTCTCAACGATCTTCATTGGGATGGTCTTTGCTGGGGTGTCTATGATCGTCAGTTCAAATTCGTCTGCCAACATTGAGAAGAAACTGCTGGTCTCCACAGCAGTATCCTGACCCTTCCTTAGCTTCAGCATCCTAGTGCTGGTCCAATCACTGACACAGCTGTTTTTGTCTACCTAACTGCAGTCTACCTGGAGGGTATTCCGGAGATCAGTGCCCCTGTGGCCCGGTCCACGACGAGGCCTCCCGGTGGATCAGGGCCTGATCAACCAGGATGTTACTGCTGGCCGCACATAGTCCAATGTACGAACCACAGCCCGGCTGATCCGGCACCGACTTTAAGTATCTGTCCAGTTCCCTCTTGAAGGCAGCCAGGGGCCTATTGGTAATTTCCTTTATGCTTGGTGGGAGGCTGTTGAACAGTCTTGGGCCCCGGACACTTACGGTGTTTTCACTTAGTGTACCAATGGCGCCCCCGTTTCATTGGGGGTATTTTGCATCTCCTCCCTAATCTTTTACTTTCGAAGGGAATGAGTTGTGTGTGTAGATTCGGGACCATTCGTTCTAGGATTTTCCAAGTGTAGATTATGATATATCTCTCTCGCCTACGTACCAGCGAGTACAAGTTAAGTGCTTCCAAGCGTTCCCAGTAGTTGAGGTGTTTGATGGAACTTATATGTGCGGGAAAAGTTCTCTATACACTCTCTACATCAGCAATTTCACCTGCTTTGAAAGATTTATTGTACAGCAATATTCGAGCCTGGGAATAATTGATGCACATATCTTTCAATCGCTGAATCTCTCTTCTAGCTTCCATTAACTCTGCTTTAAGCTGAAGATACAGTTGCTAGTAGCTGAGGGAAGCCAGCATCACAGTCTCAGTAAGCTTGAAATAACATACAAGGCTCCTATTACAGGACGGACGAGTGAGCCTCTACCCACACAGGCTTAAATGTTTAAATGTTTAAAATATGATTTTAATATCTATCCGCTTGATTTTTTATGCTATCATTTAATGAAAAGTGTTTGCAGTTTTCCTGAATGTTTCTTCGAAATGGTCGCTATTTTATGGGGGGGGGTACAGGAAGGGAAGAAGGGAAGAGGGGGAGGAGGGAAAGGGAAGACGGAGGGAAGAGGAAAGAGAGGTATTTGTTGGATATGTTTGTGCGTGTGTGAAAAGGATTCATAAACATGTAATATATTTTACTGTATTAAACAAGTCGCTTAAAGACTTCATCCCAGCACTCCGCAGAATTTAAAATACCAGTAATAGTAATAATAATAATAATAATAATAATAATAATAATAATAATAATAAATAGATGAACTTGGGTGGTTGCGATGTGCCAAGCAGCAGTCCCTGTACTGCATTACGTCAGTCTCTTGTGTTGCAGTGTATGCGATTGGAAAGGTGGAAAGTGAGACATAAGTTGATAATGCAGTTAAGTATTAGTGTTTAAGAAGGGAATCAAGAAAACTATTCTCAAACCATCGTAGAGGAACAAATATTCAATAAAAATAGTAAATAAATGAGGACATACACCGATCAAAACTAATTCAAACCTTTCACAGAAACCAGTGAGACCAATATCCTAAAATACACAAGCACATTAAGCTTGTAGCCGCTCAGAACTTGCATTATTAAATTATCAGCATGGATAGGTTGAAGCAAATCAGATGCGGGACTCAGAAATTATTGCATGGAAATTGTTATTTCGATTTTTTTAATTTCTTCCAAAAAAGCAAACTGGGACCTACACAGCCCGAAGTCAATCCAAACATTTCTCCAAGACAGACTGACATAACTCTAAGAAAGTAAGTACAGTAAGGAATTAAATAAGTAAATTTTATATACGCTTATTGTATTCATACAAATATTTAACAGTGGTTTTAAGGGCGCACGGATGTTATAGGTACATGAAGAACATTAAGTTGATATAACTTAGGAAAACTGAAGAAAGTGAAATATTGTGGTTACTTTCTTTTCAGAAGAGATATTATCCAGTTGCTTCACAGAAACCAGTTTGATTAATAAACTTGACACATGTTAACTTAAACGATCTGATATCAAAAAATTGTTTCCCTGGGAAAAATAAATCAGCATTAAAAATTTCAAGTTGACCAGAGGATGCATTTTACAGTTATTACACAGAATTTATTAAGGTAAAGTAATGCAACCAAATAATCCATTAAAACTGTAACTATATCTTAAATAGGATACCCCAAGTGTTAAAATTTTGAAATCGATCAGAGGAGCATATCCCAACCAATAAAACAGAAACAAAATTTGAGAACGGCCTATTGTAGCACTGCATTTCTCGTAGCTCGATCGTTAGAGCACTCAGCTCATATAGGTAAGGTGATCGATACCCTGGTACGGCTGGAAAACATTAGGACGTGTTTCCATAAGACACCTGTTGTCCATGTTCCCCCATCAGTAAAATGGGTACCTGGGTGTTAGTCGACTGGTGTGGGTCACATCCTGGGACAAAAATTTACCTAATTTGCCCTAAATGCTTTGCATAACAAGGGGCTTTCTATATAGTAGTATGTCATTGATATCAGCTAGGCTTGTATGCCTTGTACATGTACTTGTAGAAATAAAGATGTAGGTGAATGGTTCAGAGAACAGACAAGTTGCACATGTGTCTAATTTATCAGAAATAGATATTATTATTATTATTATTATTATTATTATTTTATTATTATTATTAATAGGGCACCAACGCATTCTAATAGTCCCATCAACTTAGTCCAGGAAACATTACGCAAGCGTTGAAAACCTGAAGCCTATCGAAAAAGGCGTTCTCAAGAAATGAACGATAACTTGTGAGCCAGCAGACTTTACGCGTAAACCTTGTGTTCAGAGAACCACACCAGTGGATAAACTTTCATGCTGATCAGATGAGTCATTAATAATAATAATAATAATAATAATAATAATAATAATAATAATAATTAATAATAATAATAATAATAATATTTTTATTTCTACAAGTACATGTACAGAAGATCGACACCATGCCCAGCTCTTCTAGGGCAGGGTAGGTCCCTTATCCCGAGCTTGCACCTTACAAGACTGCCATTCCCATTAGCCCCCTTGGGGCGGGGATGGCCGACCAGAGAGGCCTAGCTTCTGCCTACGAGCCCCGTGAGGGCGGGCAGTGTAGCTAGGCCTGGGGACAGTTGGTCCCAACGATGAGGAGGTACTTGTACCTTCTCCCATGGCAGACATTAGTCTGAGATACTCCCGAGAACGGGAGGCAAGACCAAGCCACCACTTGGAAAAGGCCTGGGCCGGGAGAGTACCGGCAAATCGAGAAGTACATGTACAAGGTACACAGGCCTAGATGACATAAGTGACATACTACTATATAGAAAGCCGCTTGTTATGCAGAGCATTTTTGGCAATTAGGTCAGTTTTGCCCCAAGATGCGACCCACACCAGTTGACTAACATCCAGGTACTTGTGAATTTTCACTGATGGGGAACATAGACAACCAATGTAAGGAAACAAGCCCAATGTTTCCACCCTTCCACCCTTTCAGCGTGTGAAGCAAGAGCTCTGCCAACCAGGTCACTTTATCGCAAAGATTTCGATGCAAACGAAACCTAACAGCTACAGTAGTGTGCATATTAATTGAGACAGTAATTAAATAAGACATTTATTTAGAAAATTAATGCTTATTTGAAAAATACATGGCAATATGACTAACGCTGAGGTCAGTGGTTACGTGTGGTCATACCTGTCCTGAGCTGTCTGGGTATTAGTGTGGGGTGTTACCAAGCACCATGACTTGTTGTATTGTTTTAGAATCTCAGGTTAAAGTGTTGAAGGAGGTTCTACTTCTACAGGAGGAAAATAGGAGGCTGAAGCTTGGCCTAGATGTGTTTGGGAGTGAGTGCGAGATAGTTGGTGCTGGTAAGGAGGAAATGCTTACCACCACTGAGAGTGGCAGCCGCTTTAAATGGCAAGTGGTTCACAGTTCAGGAAGAAGGAAGATAAGAAGGGTTAATAAAGAAGATGTGAAGGTAGGAAATCGATTCTGTCTTCACCAAGACGAGTGTACTTCAGTGGTTAGTGAGGTTAAAAGTACCTCTGACTCCCCTGCTAATCAAGGTAAGAATATTCTGATTGTGGGAGACTCTCAGGTAAGATATATGGACCGTGCTTTTTGTAACAATGATAGAAAATCAGACAGGGTGTGCCTCCCAGGAGCTGGCATTGGTGATATAGTCTGCAGGTTGGATAATATTATGTCAGGTAATGCGAACAAGCCCATTATCTGTCTTAGTGCTGGTGGAAATGACATTGGGAAGGGCAGGAGACAGGAGCTACTAGATAAGTATAGGTTAGCTATAGAAGTAGTCAGGTCTAAGGGAGAGATCCCAATCATATGTAGCATCTTGCCTAGAAGAGGGGTGGGCAATGAATGGATGTCTAGGGCAATTGGTATAAATTTCTGGCTAGACAGGTACTGCAAGGAACTTACAATCCCATTCATTGATAACTGGGACAAATTCTATGGCAAACATGATATGTATGTAAGGGATGGGGTTCATCTCTCCGGGGTTGGAGTGGTTGCATTAGCCAATTCAACTGAAGGGGTAATTGATGACTTGTCTAGGACTTTAAACTGATAGATTATAGAGGTATAGGTGTTTGTGGGAAACAATCAGGCTGCAGTATTATTGTTGGAAACAGCAGATATTACTAGGATACCTCAGGGATATGTTTGAAAGACAATATTCAAAATAAAGTTCCTAATAAAGGCAAAGCAACTGATCAACAAACGAAGAGAGATAGTAGAGGGCAATGAGTGACTAGCTCCCTTAAGGTTTACTATACAAATAGTAGGAGTCTAAGAAATATGATAGATGAGCTAAGATTACTCGCAAGTGCAGATAATATAGATATTATTGCTATCGCTGAAACCTGGTTCAACTTGAAGGATAGAGAAATGCCTTCTGAATGCAGCATAAAGGGTTATAAACTATTCCACACTCATAGGGTCAACAGGAAGGGTGGTGGAGTGGCGATGTATGTCAGAGATAATTTAAATTGTAGTGTTAGACATGATGTAAGATTAGAAACATCAGACACAGAATCTGTTTGGCTACAGTTTCTCGAGGATCGTGAGAAATTAATTTTGGGTGTGACATATTGGCCCCCAAACCTTGATAGAGAGTGCAGTAAGCTGCTATGGGACGAAATTCATCAGGCGTCTAAATATGAAAATGTTGTGTTAATGGGGGATTTTAAGTTTAGACAA
Source organism: Cherax quadricarinatus (assembly GCF_038502225.1). Classification (NCBI taxonomy): domain Eukaryota; kingdom Metazoa; phylum Arthropoda; class Malacostraca; order Decapoda; family Parastacidae; genus Cherax; species Cherax quadricarinatus. The sequence continues at coordinate 32,119,686 of NC_091297.1, read as the reverse complement.
ATTGATTGGAACAATTTGACAGGAAATCTTGAGTCTAGTGACTCTCTGATAAAGTTCAGGATTGTTTTTTTTTTTTAAACAGTTTGTGACAGAACCAACAAGAGGAAACAATCTGCCTAACTTGGTTTTTGCCAACAAAGATTCACTAATTAATAATCTTGTGGTTAATGGTGAGCTTGGGGAAAGTGATCACAAATCACTTAGTTTCAATATATCATGGAATTACCCAGTAAACTGCAGTCAAGTCTCTGTCCCAGACTTTCGATTGGCTGATTTTATGGGACTGAAAAATTACCTGGGTGGGCTAAATTGGGATGATCTGACTATGGGTCAGGTAGCTGGTGTTGGTTGCCAGTATGACGTTTTTCAGAGCATAGTTCTAGCTGCTCAGTCAAGTTTTGTTCCGACTTGGGAAATTTGATCCAACAAAAATGATCCCAAATGGATGAACAATAGATTAAAACATCTCATTGGTCAAAAGAGAGGCATATATAGGCGTATCAAAAGAGCGGATTGGCAGTTAAGAAATCAATCTATTCAGTTAAAGAGAGAAATAAAGAAAGGAATAAGAAAAGCAAAAAGGGATTATGAGGCTAAGATTGCAAGGGATTCGGAAACTAACCCAAAAGGGTTCTTTAAGATATACAGAAGTAAGATTAGAGACAAGATAGGCCCACTTAAGAGTAACTCAGGTCAGATCACTGACAGTGATAGGAATATGTGTGAAATTTTCAATTCTTACTTCCTCTCAGTTTTTACTCAGGAAGATACTAGCGAAATTACAGAAATAATAAATTATGTAGAACAGGACGATAATAAACTATGGACAATTGCAGTAACTAGTGACATGGTCCTCAGACAAATATAGAAATTAAAACCTAACAAATCCCCAGGTCCTGATGAATTGTTTGCAAGGGTGTTAAAGGAATGTAAAGAGGAACTTTGCAAACTTTTGGCTAATCTTTTCAACATATCAGTACAAACTGGCATAGTGCCTGATAAGTGGAAAATTGCAAATGTAATACCTATTTACAAGGCAGGTGACAGGTCCTTAGCTTCGAACTATAGACCGATAAGCCTTACCTCCATAGTGGAAAAATTTATGGAATCAATAATTGCCGAGGCAATTCACAACCATCTTGACAGGCATAAATTGATAAATGAATCTCAACACGGTTTTACTAAGGGGTGTTCCTGTCTTACAAATTTGCTAACTTTTTTCACTAAGGTGTTTGAGGAGGTAGATCATGGTAATGACTCTGATATTGTGTATATGGACTTCAGTAAGGCTTTCGATAGAATTCCACATCAGAGACTTTTGAGGAAACTTACGGCACACGGAATAGGAGAAGAAATTTTTTCCTGGGTAAAGGCATGGTTGACAAATAGGCAGCAGAGCGTTTGCATAAATGGGGAGAAATCAGAATGGGGGCACGTTATAAGCGGTGTTCCACAGGGGTCAGTGTTGGGCCCCTTGTTGCTCACAATTTACATAAAAGATATAGATGAGGGAATAAATAGTGACATAACAAATTTGCTGATGACACCAAAATAGGCGGCCCAGTTAATTCTATTGTGGACATTAGTGCACTCCAGGATGATTTGAATAGACTGATGCAGTGGTTGGAGAAGTGGCAGATACAGTTTAATATAGACAAATGCAAAGTTCTAAATGTTGGACAGGACAATAACCATGCCACTTATAAACTGAATAGTGTAGATCTTAATACTACTAAAAGGATTTAGGAGCTCTGGTTAGCAGTAATCTGAAACCAAGACAACAGTGCATAAGTGTTCGCAATAAAACTAACAGAATCTTGGCTTCATATCAACAAGTATAAATAGAAGTCTTCAGGTTGTTCTTCAACTCTATTTAGATTATGCTGCACAGTTCTGGTCACCATATTACAGAATGGATATAAATGCACTGGAAAACGCACATGTATCAGAAATCTTCCCTATGAGGATAGACTGACGGCCCTGAATCTGCACTCTCTAGAAAGGCACAGAATTAGGGGGGGATTTGACTGAGGTGTATAAATGGAAAACAGGAATAAATAAAGGGGATGTAAATAGCGTGCTGAAAATATCCAGCCAAGGCAGGACTCGCAGCAATGGTTTCAAGTTGGAAAAGTTCAGATTTAGGAAGGACATAGGAAAGCACTGTGTAGACAGCCTGTACTGTCTGCTCAGACAGCTTGTGCTGTCTGCCAGCTTAGTTCATATTTTGCACCACTCAGGTGCTGCCCTCTGGGCCTGCTCCAGGTCTGTGGGAAGCTGGTCCCACACTCACTCTCTCACAGCAGCCTAGCAGCAAGACAGAAGGCCTACTAGTTCTCCCTCTCGTGGGATGGCCCTCCTGGGCCATGGGCACAACACACAAGCCTGTGTACCCACCGCGACTTTACAAATAAAGAAAGAAGCCTCCAAATACGTTTATCATTCACACACCCGCTTTCAGAAACACCAGATTAATCACATTAAACATTTGTGGGAAGCGGTGGTCGCAGCAGCTGTGTTTGCCCGAAGAGGGGAAGGTAGAGGTATGAAGTCATCTTCACTATATCACCCTATACAAGAAGCATCCGTCTCTCAACAAGTTATCCTGATGTCGTGTCTGCACGTTTGAGCATCCAGACACAGGTACAAGCAGGATCTAGCTGTAATTTGCCGAATTTCTTCGAGAATTGTAAGTGGCGTCCCAGTGACCCCACGCTACAGCGTCCCACGCTGTTTCTCAAGTCACGTGTTCAGCATCACTTGTATGTTCTGCTGTTGTTCAGCTCAGCACAGCTATTTCAGCAAGCCAGAGGTGAGTTTTGTGGAGATTTCTGCGTCCAGTGTGAGTATTTCGCCGTGTTGTGGGTTTGAGAGGAGGAAGTGGCCAGATCCTCCCTCGCCATACACTCACCCACGCTCCTCGCCACCACACTACCATACACCACCACGCCATCACTCCCTCTGCTGTGTTTTCTGCTGTTTTTCGTGTGAATTCATTGCCAGAGCTGTGTATCCGAGTGACCGAGGCCACTCGAAGCTACGTGAATCAGCATGACACGTAGATCAACAAGCCATGTGGATCAGCATGCCAGAGCTGTGTATCCGAGTGCCCGAGGCCACTCGAAGCTACGTGGATCACTAAGCCACCTGGATCAGCGAGCCATGTGGATCAGCAAGCCACATGGATCAGCAAGCCACGCGGATCAGCAAACCCCGTGGATCAGCATGCCACGTAGATCACGATGTCACATGGATCTACAAGCCATGTGGGTTACCAAGCCAGATGTCCCAGGCCTCATGCTGTGGTCTGTTGCTAACATCACATTGACGTCACCAACGTTGCTGCCCGACTTCACGTCACCCACGATGCTGCCCAACTTCATGACGTCACGATGTCTGCTGACATCACCTCGATATGTCTGCTGACGTCATAATGCTGCTGACATCACCTTGCAACATCATGCCTGACAGCACATGATGTCACATTGAGTGTTTAAGTAAATATGTCAGTATTGTCGAGAAGATTGAGAGAAGATATGTCATGTGTTAATTAATTCCTCTCAGTCAGTATTCTCACATGTTAGTGTATGGCTTAGTGTCAGTTTTGTGCACAGAAAAGCATCTTTTGTTAGTTTAAGCCATGTTGTACTGCATGTACTGCTGGTGTGTGTAAAGTTTTCTGTGTGTCCAGTTTGGTCTGAGCCAGACCTGAGTAACACCACTGTGTTACTTAGTCACCCGGTGTGACCAGCGCGTTTGACAGCTGATATCAGTCAGCTCTGAGCCCGAGCTCCCTTGTACAGAAAGCTCTTATGCTTGTCGCTCATAGATGTTCTACAGAATCGTACCTGCTACGATTCCCATCGAGATTTGTTTCACTTCACCTCCAGACCTTCAGAGTGGAGTTATATGTAGAGAAACAAGTCTGGGGACACTTAGACTAACCTCTGCTATAACTCCAACTGCCGAGAAAATGACACTCATCAAGCCACAGTTAGCCCTGTCAGCAGGCGCTGTGTCAGCCTCGTGTCACAAGCTTCAGTGAGCAGCTTGCACAAAGATGATGTCACTTCGACTGCTAGCTCACTCACTGCAGTCTGGTGTATGATGTTGCGACTCCCAGAAGTTTCGCCCAGTCGTCTCTGCCACGACTCCACAACTCGCTCCACGCTCGCCAGCACTGACAGCCCAGCGACAGTACCAGTCGAGAAGTGTCCTCCTGAGTCGCTTGTGAGAAGTCCTGCCCAGTTGCCGAGTTTTGACGATGCCTCACTCGAGGGCACCAGCATGTTGTGCCCCAGGTTGAGTGAAACCTGCAGCGACTCCTACGATGACTGCTTCACCGTTCCAGAGGAGACCATACCGTGTTATGTCACAGCTCAGCCGCAGCGATGTCTCCTGTGTTGCAGTATCTGTCCAGACGCAGGAAGGCATGCAGTGATGCCCTTTGAAGCTCACTGCCTTTGACCACGATGTTTAGCACACCACATGTTTTTTCTTCCCTCCCAGTAGGAAGTTTTTCTTTTCCATGTCCATATGTATATATATATATGTTTTTATTTTGTGTTCTGTGCCCTGTTCCTACGAGAGAGAGAGACCGAGTGTTTTTTACCGCCAGACATGGTCGGGACGACCATGTGGTAGGTGGCCGAGCGAATGTAGACAGCCTGTACTGTCTGCACAGACAGCCTATGCTGTCTGCCAGCTTAGTTCACATTTTGCGCCACTCAGGTGCTGCCCTCTAGGCCTGCTCCGGGTCTGTGGGAAGCTGGTCCCACACTCACTCTCTCACAGCGGCCTAGCAGCAAGACAGAAGGCCTACTAGTTCTCCCTCTCATGGGATGGCCCTCCTGGGCCATGGGCACAACACACAAGCCTGTGTACCCACCACGACTTTACAAATAAAGAAGCCTCCGAAGACGTTTATCATTCACACACCCACTTTCAGAAGCACCAAATTAATCACATTAAACAACTGGTTTCATAATAGAGGTGTGGATGAATGGAACAAACTCCCGAGTACCGTCATAGAAGCTAAGACCTTGTGTAGTTTGAAAAAATAGGTTCGATAAATTCATGAGTGGGTGTGGGGTGGGTGTGAGTTGGACCTGACTAGCTTGCGCTACCAGGTCTGGTGCCATGCTCCTTCCTTAAGTGAAAGTGACCTGACTCGGTGGACATTGTTCTAGACCGGGGGTGGCATGGTCCTGCTTCGCATGGGTCAGTAGGCCTGCTGCAGTGTTCCTTCTTTCTTATGTTCTTATAAGAGATATGATTACCCATTGTTTTTATAAGCATTGCTACACGCTTTTGCATAGAATCGACCAATGCTGAACACATTCTGGCAAGTTTTTGATTGTGGTACCAGGTTCTAATAACAGCAGCAATTAGCTTCTCAACAGCTGTACAGTCCTTTTTCGCGATCTTGCATTTGGTTATTGCCCATAGATTCTCAAGTGTGTTGAGGTCAGGAGAGTTTCTAAGCCACTTTAGAACGCTTAGCCCACTCTATGCGAAGAGTGTCAGTATTTTCCTGGAAATGTGGCAGGAAGCAAGATCCTTCTGGAAAATGCCTTCTCAATCAGGAAAGTCTCTATCCACAGTGGGAAACAAATGAGTTGCTAGGATTGCTTTGTATTTGTCACTGTTCATCATTCCCTTAACAATAACAAGCCATCCTTTAGCAGTAAAACTACCCCAAAACATTTTCTTAGGTGGGTGTTTTGGCGCTTGTTGAATGTGTTTATTCCGAAAAGTTTCGCCATTGCTCCACCTCGCTACCACTGATCTGTACCCATATACTTCAAAATGCGCCTCATCCGAAAATATAAATTTTCTCCATTCATCTGTCGTCCATCCCTTATGATCGAGTGCCCACCACAGCTGTTTTTTTCTTCATAGCAGCAATCAATAATTGTTTCTTTGCTGGCTTTCTGGTAGCTCTGCAAACTTCAAAGAGCCTTCGTCGAACAGTTGAAGGCTCAACATTTATGCCAGCTGAATCCACATCTCTCTGTAGATCTTTGCTAATTTTTTGGGATTCTTCACACTATTTCTTATGACAACTTTGTCATCGTGAAGTGTTGTCTGCGTTTTCTTCCACATCTTCCCTGATACAGTACTCCACAATCACCAGTGTCATCAGCTGTCTTTAGAATCCGACCAACAGTTGACTTTGCTAGGCTCAAATTTTCAACGATCTGTCTGATACTCAAATCAGCATGTTTTCTAAAGGTGTAACATCCATTACGAATTTCGGCAGTAATCCTGAACTGAAGGGGAGAATTTGGAGAAACCACATTCACTCACGGACCACGCTTGTATGAATAGCCTTTCAGAACAACAGCTGTTGTAGCATTGATGAGAGTCGCAGGGTAACTCCACAGCTGGATGGTTGCCAGAAGTCGGTAACAAACTCTTCTGAAAAGAAAAGAATCCAAAATACACTAATTAAGCCAGAGACTATGACACATTATGAGATAATCTCAAAATTTACTCCTCTCCCAATTAATTTGCACATTACAGTACTTTCCTCGCCCAAAGATGCATCAACTATTATATATTGAAACCGTTCACAAAAATAGTAAATTTAATTATAATTAACGTGATTTAACAAGGAAAACAAAGTCACTCAATTTTACACATAAAATAGTCACACTTACTGCTGCACTACTGAATTTTCACTCTCTGCCATTGTTGTAATTTTTTTGCTAGTACTACTACTACTACTGCTGCAGCATACGGGCGCCTGGCAAACCTACGGATAGCGTTCCGATACCTCAGTAAGGATTCGTTTAAGACTCTGTACACCATCTACGTCAGGCCCATACTGGAGTATGCAGCACCAGTTTGGAATCCACACCTAGTCAAGCACGTCAAGAAATTAGAGAAAGTGCAAAGGTTTGCAACAAGACTAGTCCCAGAGCTACGGGGATTGTCCTATGAAGAAAGGTTGAGGGAAATCGGCCTGACGACACTGGAGGCCAGGAGGGTCAGGGGAGACATGATAACGACATATAAAATACTGCGCGGAATAGACGAGGTGGACAAAGACGGGATGTTCCAGAGATGGGACACAGACACAAGAGGTCACAATTGGAAGTTGAAGACTCAGATGAATCAAAGGGATGTTAGGAAGTATTTCTTCAGTCATAGAGTAGTCAGGCCATGGAATAGCCTAGAAAGTGATGTGGTGGAGGCAGGAACCATACATAGTTTTAAGGCGAGGTATGATAGAGCTCATGGGGCAGGGAGAGAGAGGACCTAGTAGCAATCAGCGAAGAGGCGGGGCCAGGAGCTGTGACTCGACCCCTGCAACCACAAATAGGTGAGTACACACACACACACACACTCACACACACACATACACACGCACACACACACGAAGCACTAAATTATAGACCAGTGTCACTGACATGTATAGTACGCAAAGTCTTGGAAAAGATTATCAGGAGAGTGGTGGAGCACCTGGAGCGGAACAAGATTATAAACGACAGCCAGCACGGATTCATGGAAGGCAAATCCTGTGCCGCAAACCTACTAGAGTTTTACGACAAGGTAACTGAAGTAAGAAATGAGAGGGAGGGGTGGGTTGATTACATTTTCTTGGACTGCAAGAAGGCCTTCGACACAGTTCCTCACAAGAGATTAGTACAGAAGCTAGAGGAACAGACACGTATAACAGAAAGGGCACTGCAATGGATCAGAGAATACGTAACAGGGAGGCAACAGCGAGTCATGGTCCGTGATGAGATATCACAGTGGGCGCCAGTGACGAGCGGGGTCCCACAGGGGTCAGTCCTGGGACCAGTGCTATTCTTGGTATATGTGAACGACATGACGGAAGGGATAGACTCAGAAGTGTCCCTGTTTGCAGATGACATGAAGTTAATGAGGAGAATAAATCAGACGCGGACCAGACAGGTCTACAAAGAGACTTGGGCAGGCTGGACATGTGGTCCAGAAACTGGCTCCTAGAATTTAACCCCGCCAAATGCAAAGTCATGAAGATCGGAGGAGGGCAAAGAAGACTGCAGACAGAGTATAGGCTAGGTGGGCAAAGGCTGCAAACCTCACTCAAGGAGAAAGACCTAGAAGTGAGTATAATACCGAGTACATCACCAGAAGCACACATTAAACAGATAACTACTGAGGCATATGGGCGCTTGGCAAACCTGAGAATAGCGTTCCGGTACCTCAGTAAGGAATCGTTCAAGACTTTATACACTGTGTACGTCAGGCCCATACTGGAGTACGCAGCACCAGTTTAGAACTCACACCTGGTCAAACTGCGTGGAATAGACAAGGTGGACAGAGACAGGATGTTCCCGAGATGGGACACAGAAACAAGGGGTCACAATTGGAAGATGAAGACTCAGATGAGTCAAAGGGATGTTAGGAAGTATTTCTTCAGTCATAGAGTAGTTAGGAAGTGGAATAGTCTGGCAAGCGACGTAGTGGAGGCAGGAACTATACATAGTTTTAAGACGAGGTATGATAAAGCTCAAGGAGCAGGGGGACAGAGGACCTAGTAGTGGTCGGTGAAGAGGCGGGGCCAGGAGCTGAGTCTCGACCCCTGCAACCACAATTAGGTGAATTAGGTGAGTACACACACACACACACACACATACACACACACACACACACACACACACACACACACACACACACACGCACACACGCGCTCACACACACGCACTCACACACACACACACACACACACACACACACACACACACACACACACACACACACACACACACACACACACGCACAAAAACACACACACACACACACACACACACACACACACACACACACACACACACACACACACACGCACACACACACACACACACACACACACACACACACACACGCACACACACACACACACACACACACACACACACACACACACACACACAGGAATAATGAAAAAGCCAGGATGAGCCCATGGTTTACCCAAAGGTGCAGGGAGGCAAAAACCAAGTGTGCTAGGGAATGGAAGAAATATAGAAGGCAAAGGACCCAGGAGAATAAGGAGAGCAGTCGTAGAGCCAGAAATGAATATGCACAGATAAGAAGGGAGGCCCAAAGACAATATGAAAATGACATAGCAGCGAAAGCCAAATCTGACCCGAAACTGTTGTACAGCCACATCAGGAGGAAAACAACAGTCAATGACCAGGTAATCAGGCTCAGGAAGGAAGGAGGAGAGACAAGAAATGACCGTGAAGTATGTGAGGAACTCAACAAGAGATTCAAAGAAGTGTTCACAGAGGAGACAGAAGGGGCTCCAGAAAGACGGAGAGGTGGGGCACACCACCATGTGCTGGACACAGTGCACACAACCGAGGAAGAAGTGAAGAGGCTTCTGAGTGAGCTAGATACCTCAAAGGCAATGGGGCCAGATAACATCTCCCCATGGGTATTGAGAGAGGGAGCAGAGGCGCTATGTGTACCCCTAACAACAATATTCAATACATCTATCGAAACAGGGAGATTGCCTGAGGCATGGAAGACAGCAAATGTAGTCCCAATCTTTAAAAAAGGAGACAGACATGAAGCATTAAACTACAGACCAGTGTCACTGACATGTATAGTATGCAAAATCATGGAGAAGATTTTCAGGAGAAGAGTGGTGGAACACCTAGAAAGGAATGATCTCATCAACAGCAGCCAACATGGTTTCAGGGACGGGAAGTCCTGTGTCACAAACCTACTGGAGTTCTATGGCATGGTGACAGCAGTAAGACAAGAGAGAGAGGGGTGGGTGGATTGCATTTTCTTGGACTGCAAGAAGGCGTTTGACACAGTTCCACACAAGAGATTGGTGCAAAAACTGGAGGACCAAGCAGGGATAACAGGGAAGGCACTACAGTGGATCAGGGAATACTTGTCAGGAAGACAGCAGCGAGTCATGGTACGTGGCGAGGTGTCAGAGTGGGCACCTGTGACCAGCGGGGTCCCACAGAGGTCAGTCCTAGGACCAGTGCTGTTTCTGGTATTTGTGAACATGACGGAAGGAATAGACTCTGAGGTGTCCCTGTTTGCAGATGACGTGAAGTTGATGAGAAGAATTCACTCGATCGAAGACCAGGCAGAACTACAAAGGGATCTGGACAGGCTGCAGACCTGGTCCAGCAATTGGCTCCTGGAGTTCAATCCCACCAAGTGCAAAGTCATGAAGATTGGGGAAGGGCAAAGAAGACCGCAGACGGAGTACAGTCTAGGGGGCCAGAGACTACAAACCTCACTCAAGGAAAATGATCTTGGGGTGAGTATAACACCAGGCACATCTCCTGAAGCGCACATCAATCAAATAACTGCTGCAGCATATGGGCGCCTAGCAAACCTCAGAACAGCATTCCGACATCTTAATAAGGAATCGTTCAGGACCCTGTACACCCTGTACGTTAGGCCCATATTGGAGTATGCGGCACCAGTTTGGAACCCACACCTAGCCAAGCACGTAAAGAAACTAGAGAAAGTGCAAAGGTTTGCAACAAGACTAGTCCCAGAGCTAAGAGGTATGTCCTACGAGGAGAGGTTAAGGGAAATCAACCTGACGACACTGGAGGACAGGAGAGATAGGGGGACATGATAACGACACACAAAATACTGAGAGGAATTAACAAGGTGGACAAAGACAGGATGTTCTAGAGATTGGACACAGTAACAAGGGGACACAGTTGGAAGTTGAAGACACAGATGAATCACAGGGATGTTAGGAAGTATTTCTTCAGCCACAGAGTAGTCAGAAAGTGGAATAGTTTGGGAAGCGATGTAGTGGAGGCAGGATCCATACATAGCTTTAAGCAGAGGTATAATAAAGCTCACGGTTCAGAGAGAGTGACCTAGTAGCGATCAGTGAAGAGGCGGGGCCAGGAGCTCGGACTCGACCCCCGCAACCTCAACTAGGTGAGTACAAAAGAGGTGAGTACACACACACACACACACACACACACACACACACACAGATGATGGAGGTGGTACTGGAAAACTTCATGTGCCAACACGTAAGGGACACTACAAGAGAGAGAGGAGAGGATGAACCAGCAAGGCTGGACTTAGTATTCACCTTGAGTAGTGCAGATATCGAGGACATCACATATGAAAGACCCCTTGGGGCCAGTGACCATGTGGTTTTAAGCTTCGAATACACAGTAGAGCTACAAGTGGAGGGAGAAGCAGGAAGGCCAGGACGAATGAAGCCAAACTACAAGAAAGGGGACTACACAGGAATGAGGAACTACCTGAACGGGGTTCAGTGGGACAGAGAACTGGCAGGGAAGCCAGTTAATGAGATGATGGAATATGTAGCAACAAAATGCAAGGAGGCTGAGGAGAGGTTTGTACCCAAGGGTAACAGGATTAATGAAAAAGCCAGAATGAGCCCATGGTTTACCCAAAGGTGCAGGGAGGCAAAAACCAAGTGTGCTAGGGAATGGAAGAAATATAGAAGGCAAAGGACCCAGGAGAATAAGGAGAACAGTCGTAGAGCCAGAAACGAATATGCACAGATAAGAAGGGAGGCCCAAAGACAATATGAAAATGACATAGCAGCGAAAGCCAAATCTGACCCGAAACTGTTGTACAGCCACATCAGGAGGAAAACAACAGTCAAGGACCAGATAATCAGGCTAAGGAAGGAAGGAGGAGAGACAACAAGAAATGACCGTGAAGTATATGAAGAACTCAACAAGAGATTCAAAGAAGTGTTCACAGAGGAGACAGAAGGGACTCCAGAAAGACGGAGAGGTGGGGCACACCACCAAGTGCTGGACACAGTGCACACAACCGAGGAAGAAGTGAAGAGGCTTCTGAGTGAGCTAGATACCTCAAAGGCAATGGGGCCAGATAACATCTCCCCATGGGTATTGAGAGAGGGAGCAGAGGCGCTATGTGTACCCCTAACAACAATATTCAATACATCTATCGAAACAGGGAGATTGCCTGAGGCATGGAAGACAGCAAATGTAGTCCCAATCTTTAAAAAAGGAGACAGACATGAAGCATTAAACTACAGACCAGTGTCACTGACATGTATAGTATGCAAAATCATGGAGAAGATTATCAGGAGAAGAGTGGTGGAACACCTAGAAAGGAATGATCTCATCAACAGCAGCCAACATGGTTTCAGGGACGGGAAATCCTGTGTCACAAACCTACTGGAGTTCTATGACATGGTGACAGCAGTAAGACAAGAGAGAGAGGGGTGGGTGGATTGCATTTTCTTGGACTGCAAGAAGGCGTTTGACACAGTTCCACACAAGAGATTGGTGCAAAAACTGGAGGACCAAGCAGGGATAACAGGGAAGGCACTACAATGGATCAGGGAATACTTGTCAGGAAGACAGCAGCGAGTCATGGTACGTGGCGAGGTGTCATAGTGGGCACCTGTGACCAGCGGGGTCCCGCAGGGGTCAGTCCTAGGACCAGTGCTGTTTCTGGTATTTGTGAACGACATGACGGAAGGAATAGACTCTGAGGTGTCCCTGTTTGCAGATGACGTGAAGTTGATGAGAAGAATTCACTCGATCGAAGACCAGGCAGAACTACAAAGGGATCTGGACAGGCTGCAGACCTGGTCCAGCAATTGGCTCCTGGAGTTCAATCCCACCAAGTGCAAAGTCATGAAGATTGGGGAAGGGCAAAGAAGGCCGCAGACGGAGTACAGTCTAGGGGGTCAGAGACTACAAACCTCACTCAAGGAAAAAGATCTTGGGGTGAGTATAACACCTGGCACATCTCCTGAAGCGCACATCAACCAAATAACTGCTGCAGCATATGGGCGCCCAGCAAACCTCAGAACAGCATTCCGACATCTTAATAAGGAATCATTCAGGACCCTGTACACCGTGTATGTTAGGCCCATATTGGAGTATGCGGCACCAGTTTGGAACCCACACCTAGCCAAGCACGTGAAGAAACTAGAGAAAGTGCAAAGGTTTGCAACAAGACTAGTCCCAGAGCTAAGAGGTATGTCCTACGAGGAGAGGTTAAGGGAAATCAACCTGACGACACTGGAGGACAGGAGAGATAGGGGGGACATGATAACGACATACAAAATACTGAGAGGAATTGACAAGGTGGACAAAGACAGGATGTTCCAGAGATTGGACACAGTAACAAGGGGACACAGTTGGAAGCTGAAGACACAGATGAATCACAGGGATGTTAGGAAGTATTTCTTCAGCCACAGAGTAGTCAGTAAGTGGAATAGTTTGGGAAGCGATGTAGTGGAGGCAGGATCCATACATAGCTTTAAGCAGAGGTATGATAAAGCTCACGGCTCAGGGAGAGTGACCTAGTAGCGATCAGTGAAGAGGCGGGGCCAGGAGCTCGGACTCGACCCCCGCAACCTCAACTAGGTGAGTACAACTACGTGAGTACACACACACACACACACACAAACCCTTTTGGAGTTTTATGACAAGGTAACAGAAGTAAGACACGAGAGAGAGGGGTGGGTTGATTGCATTTTCCTAGACTGCAGGAAGGCCTTTGACACAGTTTCCCACATGAGATTAGTGCAGAAACTGGAGGATCAGGCGCATATCACAGGGAGGGCACTGCAATGGATCAGGGAATAGCTGACAGGGAGGCAACAACGAGTCAAGGTACGTAAAGAAGTATCACAGTGGGCGCCTGTGACGAGCGGGGTCCCACAGGGGTCAGTTCTAGGACAAGTGCTATTTTTTATATATGCGAACGACATGATGGAAGGAATAGACTCTGAAGTGTCCCTATTCGCAGATGATGTGAAGCTGATGAGAAGAATTAAATCGGATGAGGATGAGGCAGCACTGCAAAGAGACCTGGACAGGCTGGACATGCGGTCCAGAAACTGGCTTCTCGAATTCAACCCTGCCAAATGCAAAGTCATGAAGATTGGGGAGGGGCAAAGAAGACCGCAGACAGAGTATAGGCTAGGTGGACAAAGACTACAGACCTCAATCAGGGAGAAAGACCTTGGGGTGACCATAACACCGAGCACGTCACCGGAGGCACACATCAACCAAATAACTGCTGCAGCATACGGGCGTCTGACAAACCTGAGAATAGCGTTCCGATACCTTAATAAGAAATCGTTCAAGACACTGTACACTGTGTATGTTAGACCCATACTGGACTATGCAGCACCAGTCTGGAACCCACACCTGGTCAAGCACGTCAAGAAGTTAGAGAAAGTAGAAAGGTTTGCAACAAGGCTAGTCCCAGAGCTCAGGGGAATGTCGTACGAGGAAAGGTTGAGGGAAATCGGACTGACGACACTGGAGGACAGAAGGGTCAGGGGAGACATGATAACGACATACAAGATACTGCAGGGAATAGACAAGACGGACAGAGATAGGATGTTCCAGAGAGGGGACACAGAAACATGGGGTCACAACTGGAAGCTGAAGACTCAGACGAGTCACAGAGACGTTAGAAAGTATTTCTTCAGTCATAGAGTCGTCAGGAAGTGGAATAGCCTAGCAAGTGAAGTAGTGGAGGCAGGAACCATACGTAGTTTTAAGAAGAGGTATGACAAAGCTCAGGAAGCAGAGAGGGGGAGGACCTAGTAGCGATCAGTGAAGAGGCGGGGCCAGGAGCTGAGTCTCGACCCCTGCAACCACAATTAGGTGAGAACACACACACACACACACACACACACACACACACACACACACACACACACACACACACACACACACACACACACACACACACGCACACGCACACACGTGCACACACACACACACACACACACACACACACACACGCGCGCACACGTACACACGCACACACACACACACACGCACACACGCACACACGCACACACACACACGCACACACACACGCACACACATACACACACACGCCCACACACGCACACACACATACACACACAAGTGGAGAAGGTAACAGGAACTGAAGGGGACAGGCCAAACTATAAAAGGGGGGACTACACAGGTATGAGAAACTTCCTGCAGGAGGTTCAGTGGGACAGAGAAATGGTAGGAAAATCAGTAAACGAGATGATGGAATATGTGGCAACAAAGTGCAAGGAGGCAGAGGAAAGTTTTGTTCCCAAGGGAAACAGAAATAATAGGAAGACCAAAACGAGTCCTTGGTTTACCCGAAGGTGTAGGGAGGCAAAAACTAAGTGCAACAGAGAATGGAAAAGGTACAGGAGGCATAGGACCCAGGAAAACAAGGAGATTAGTAGAAGAGCCAGAAACGAGTATGCACAGATAAGGAGGGAGGCCCAGCGACAGTATGAAAACGACATAGCATCGAAAGTCAAATCTGACCCGAAACTGCTGTATAGCCACATTAGGAGGAAGACAACAGTCAAGGACCAGGTGATAAGGCTGAGGAAAGAAGGTGGAGAACTCACAAGAAACGATCAAGAGGTATGTGAGGAGCTCAACACGAGATTTAAGGAAGTATTTACAGTAGAGACAGGAAGGACTCTGGGGGGACAGACCAGATGGGGACACCAGCAAGGAATACACCAACAAGTGTTGGACGACATACATACAGATGAGGAGGAGGTGAAGAAACTGCTAAGGGACATCGATACCTCAAAGGCAATGGGACCGGACAACATCTCCCCATGGGTCCTTAGAGAGGGAGCAGATATGTTGTGCGTGCCACTTACCACAATCTTCAACACATCCCTGGAAACTGGGCAACTACCTGAGGTATGGAAGACGGCAAATGTAGTTCCCATTTTTAAAAAAGGAGACAGAAAAGAGGCACTAAACTATAGACCTGTGTCATTGACGTGTATAGTATGCAAAATTATGGAGAAGATTATCAGGAGGAGAGTGGTGGAGCACCTGGAACGGAACAGGAGTATAAATGCCAACCAGCACGGATTCACGGAAGGCAAATCCTGTGTCACAAACCTTCTGGAGTTTTATGATAAAATAACAGAAGTAAGACAAGAGAGAGAGGGGTGGGTTGATTGCATCTTCTTGGACTGCAAGAAGGCCTTTGACACAGTTCCTCACAAGAGATTAGTGCAGAAGCTAGAGCATCAGGCGCATATAACAGGAAGGGCACTGCAATGGATCAGAGAATACCTGACAGGGAGGCAACAACGAGTCATGGTACGTAATGATGTATCACAGTGGGCACCTGTGACGAGCGGGGTCCCACAGGGGTCGGTCCTAGGACCAGTGCTATTTTTGGTATATGTGAACGACATGACGGAAGGATTAGACTCAGAAGAGTCCCTGTTTGCAGATGATGTGAAGTTAATGAGGAGAATTAAATCTGATGAGGACCAGGCAGGACTTCAAAGAGACCTGGACAGACTGGACACCTGGTCCAGCAAATGGCTTCTCGAATTTAATCCTGCCAAATGCAAAGTCATGAAGATAGGGGAAGGGCACAGAAGACCACAGACAGAGTATAGGCTAGGTGGCCAAAGACTGCAAACCTCACTCAAGGAGAAAGATCTTGGGGTGAGTATAACACCGAGCATGTCTCCGGAAGCACACATCAATCAGATAACTGCTGCAGCATATGGGCGCCTGGCAAACCTGAGAACAGCATTCCGATACCTTAGTAAGGAATCATTCAAGACACTGTACACCGTGTATGTCAGGCCCATACTGGAGTATGCAGCACCTGTTTGGAACCCGCACTTGATAAAGCACGTCAAGAAACTAGAGAAAGTACAAAGGTTTGCGACAAGGTTAGTTCCAGAGCTAAGGGGAATGTCCTACGAAGAAAGATTAAGGGAAATCGGCCTGACGACACTGGAGGACAGGAGGGTCAGGGGAGACATGATAACGACATATAAAATACTGCGTGGAATAGACATGGTGGACAAAGACAGGATGTTCCAGGGAGGGGACACAGAAACAAGAGGCCACAATTGGAAGTTGAAGACACAAATGAGTCAGAGAGATAGTAGGAAGTATTTCTTCAGTCATAGAGTTGTAAGGCAGTGGAATAGCCTAGAAAATGACGTAGTGGAGGCAGGAACCATACACAGTTTTAAGACGAGGTTTGATAAAGCTCATGGAGCGGGGAGAGAGAGGGCCTAGTAGCAACCGGTGAAGAGGCGGGGCCAGGAGCTAGGACTCGACCCCTGCAACCACAAATAGGTGAGTACAAATAGGTGAGTACACACACACACACACACACACACACACACACACACACACACACACACACACACACACACACATACGCACCTGACGACACTGGAGAACAGGAGAGATAGGGGGGACATGATAACGACATAGAAAATACTGAGAGGATTTGACAAAGTGGACAGAGACGGGATGTTGCATAGATGGGACACAGCAACAAGGGGACACAGTTGGAAATTGAAGATACAGATGAATCACAGGGATGTTAGGAATTATTTCTTCAGTCACAGAGTAGTCAGGAAGTGGAATAGTTTGGGAAGCGATGTAGTGGAGGCAGGATCCATACATAGCTTTAAGCAGAGGTATAATAAAGCTTATGGTGCGGGGAGAGTGACCCAGTAGCGGCCAGTGACGAGGTGGAGCCAGGAGCTATGACTCGACCCGTGCAACCACAACTAGGTAAGCACACACACAAACACACACACGATCATAGACTCGACCCCATCAACCACATATAGGTTAGTACACACTACCTCTCCCCACGACCCCCCCATCCCATCTCCCCCCCCCCATACCCCGCCTCCTAAATAGAAATCACAGTTTTTCATCAAAAATAATTTCGTAAACTTGGGAGGAGAGACGCGGAGCGTGTGGTGGCGTCCATTTGACTTTCAGTGTCTATATTGCAGCTCAAGTTTGGCTTTTATTATGGTAAGTCTTATGGATAGCCTCAAGAGACGGAGTTTTCTTGCTTTCTTTTCTTCTTTGGCTCATGTTTGTTCTTCTTCATTGGTCCATCCTGAGTCTGTGGCCCGGTCCCAGCTGGCTGTTACCGGGGGTCAATACGTGCAACACGTTTCTGTTTGGGAGACAACGTTTCGGTCTATTAGAATTTTTTTTCACGTTAAATGTTGTTGGCAGTATAACGGATACTGTTACCAATCTCACTCCATCCTAGCCTTGTAGGCCCTATCATACCTATTATTGAAGCTTTGTATGTGCAGAATTAAAAGCACAGTGTTGTGGTCGGATCAATATCATAACCAATCCACAATCTGCAGAGGATTCTTCGTCCTTAATGGACCATTATCGTGAGAGAGAGAGAGAGAGAGAGAGAGAGAGAGAGAGAGAGAGAGAGAGAGAGAGAGAGAGAGAGAGAGAGAGAGAGGGAGAGAGAGAGAGAGAGAGAAAGAGAGAGAGAGAAGGAAAGAAGGCCTGACTACAAGTCAACTGACAAGGAGATGTCAGAAGACAGATCCGCTGACAAGCTTGCCTCCTTCACTTCATTCCCGTCATCCTACCTATCTCATTCCTATCTGTTATTTCTGTTGACTCTTGGGGGGGTCATCGCCCCCGCCATCCGCTCCCGCAGAATGTCGCATTACCATAACACTCGAGGGACTCACCAAGTCTTGTCCAAATCTGTTTCTTTGTCCCTCTTTGTGTCTGCCCCGAGTGTCTGTTAGTCCATCACTCAGCTAATGAGGTATGCGCTCACTAAATTGTGGTTGCAGGGGTTGAGGTTCAGCTCCCGGCCCCGCTTCTTTGATGACAGCTACATGGTTCACTCTCTCCTGGCTTCGTGAGCCCTATCAAACCTATTGTATTCTAAAACTATATCTGGATTCTGCCTCTACTACTTCGTTGTGTAGGTCAGTCCACTTACTGACTATTCTAAAGCTACGGAAATATTTCCTGACATCCCTGTGACTCAGCGGTGCTACTTTGCCTTGTTATCTACCTGTCATAAATCTACTTTGTTATGCAATCTACACCTTATATTGCAATCAACACGGTACCTATCCTAACCTAACCTAGGTTAGGTACCGTGTTGATTGCAATATAAGGTGTAGATCGCAATGTAAGTGTAGATATCATTTTCCTTGTAGATAACAAGCCAAAGTAGTACCGACTCACCTTCATTCTTAACTTCAAGCTGTGCCACAGTGTACACTAGACCCGCCTCTTCAGCAGACTCGTTATGCCCACCATGTCGATCCTTCTCATTATTTTTTACGTCGCAGTCGTATCACCTATGGTCCTTCTGATCTCTAAAGTCGTCAGGTTAAGCTCCTCTAACCTTTCCCCATTAGTCATACCCCTCAGCTCTGGGACTATCCTCGTATCAAACTTTTGCACCTTCTTACGGCTTTTCCACTTGCTTTACCAAATGTGGGTTCACACTACTGGCGCTGCATACTCCATGATGGGCCTGACATGCCGTGTATAGGGTCGTGAATGCCTCATTGCTGAGGTTCCTGAAAATTACTCTTAAATTTAACAGCCTTGCGATTGTTACAGCGGTTATTAGGGTGGTGATACGTACTCGCCTAGTTGTACTCACCTAGATGAGGCTGCAGGGGTCGATTCCAAGCTCCTGGCCCCGCCTCTTCACTGGTCGCTACTAGGTCACTCTCACTGAACCGTGAGATTTATCATACCTATGCTTAAAGCTATGTATGGATCCTGCCTCCACTACATCGCTTCCCAAACTATTCCACTTCCTGACTACTCTGTGGCTGAAGAAATACTTCCTAACATCCCTGTGATTCATCTGTATCTTCAACTTCCAACTGTGTCCCCTTGTTGCTGTGTCCCATCTCTGGAACATCCTGTCTTTGTCCATCTTGTCAATTCCTCTCAGTATTTTGTATGTCGTTATCATGTCCCCCTCTCTCTCCTGTCCTCCAGTGTCGTCAGGTCGATTTCCCTTAACCTCTCCTCGTAAGACATACCCCTTAGCTCTGGGACTAGTCCTGTTACAAACCTTTGTACTTTCTTTAGTTTCTTTACGTGCTTGGCTAGGTGTGGGTTCCAGACTGGAGCCGCATACTCCAATATGGGCCTAACGTACACGGTGTACAGGGACCTGAACGATTCCTTATTAAGATGTCGGAATGCAGTTCTGAGGTTTGCTAGGCGCCCATATGCTGTGTTTGTGTGTGTGTGTGTGTGTGTGTGTGTGTGTGTGTGTGTGTGTGTGTGTGTGTGTGTGTGTGTGTGTATGTGTGTGTGTGTGTATGTGTGTGTGTGTGTGTGTGTGTGTGTATTTATGTGTATTTGTGTGTGTGTGTGTATCTGTGTGTGTGTTTGTGCGTCCGTGCGTGCGTGTGTGTACTCAAAGTATTTTATCCACACCGGTACATTACAAAGTATTTTGGAAAAATACCCTGACTTTGCTCACTGCAAATAAAGCATTACCACTTTATGTGTGTGTGTGTGTGTGTGTGTGTACTCATCTAATTGTGGTTGCAGGGGTCGAGACTCAGCTCCTGGCCCTGCCTCTTAACTGACCGCTACTGGGTCCTCCCTCTCCGTGCTCCATGAGCTTTATCATGTGTGTGTGTGTGTGTGTGTGTGTGTGTGTGTGTGTACTCATCTATTTGTACTCACCTATTTGTGGTTGCAGGGGTCGAGTCTTAGCTCCTGGCCCCGCCTCTTCACCGGTTGCTACTGGGCCCTCTCTCTCCCCGCTCCATGAGCTTTATCAAACCTCGTCTTAAAACTGTGTATGGTTCCTGCCTCCACTACGTCATTTTCTAGGCTATTCCACTGCCTTACAACTCTATGACTGAAGAAATACTTCCTACTATCTCTCTGACTCATTTGTGTCTTCAACTTCCAATTGTGGCCTCTTGTTTCTGTGTCCCCTCCCTGGAACATCCTGTCTTTGTCCACCTTGTCTATTCCACGCAGTATTTTATATGTCGTTATCATGTCTCCCCTGACCCTCCTGTCCTCCAGTGTCGTCAGGCCGATTTCCCTTAATCTTTCTTCATAGGACATTCCTCTTAGCTCTGGAACTAACCTTGTCGCAAACCTTTGTACTTTCTCTAGTTTCTTGACGTGCTTTATCAAGTGCGGGTTCCAAACAGGTGCTGCATACTCCAGTATGGGCCTGACATACACGGTGTACAGTGTCTTGAATGATTCCTTACTAAGGTATCGGAATGCTGTTCTCAGGTTTGCCAGGCGCCCATATGCTGCAGCAGTTATCTGATTGATGTGTGCTTCCGGAGACATGCTCGGTGTTATACTCACCCCAAGATCTTTCTCCTTGAGTGAGGTTTGCAGTCTTTGGCCACCTAGCCTATACTCTGTCTGTGGTCTTCTGTGCCCTTCCCCTATCTTCATGACTTTGCATTTGGCAGGATTAAATTCGAGAAGCCATTTGCTGGACCAGGT
This sequence comes from Cherax quadricarinatus, assembly GCF_038502225.1. Taxonomy (NCBI): domain Eukaryota; kingdom Metazoa; phylum Arthropoda; class Malacostraca; order Decapoda; family Parastacidae; genus Cherax; species Cherax quadricarinatus. Next base: position 32,098,402 of record NC_091297.1, on the reverse strand, counting down.
GTCCAGTCTGTCCAGGTCTCTTTGAAGTCCTGCCTGGTCCTCATCAGATTTAATTCTCCTCATTAACTTCACATCATCTGCAAACAGGGACACTTCTGAGTCTAACCCTTCCGTCATGTCGTTCACATATACCAAAAATAGCACTGGTCCTAGGACCGACCCCTGTGGGACCCCGCTCGTCACAGGTGCCCACTGTGATACATCATTACGTACCATGACTCGTTGTTGCCTCCCTGTCAGGTATTCTCTGATCCATTGCAGTGCCCTTCCTGTTATATGCACCTGATTCTCTAGCTTCTGCACTAATCTCTTGTGAGGAACTGTGTCAAAGGCCTTCTTGCAGTCCAAGAAGATGCAATCAACCCACCCCTCTCTCTCGTGTCTTCTGTTATTTTATCATAAAACTCCAGAAGGTTTGTGACGCAGGATTTGCCTTCCGTGAATCCGTGCTGGTTGGCATTTATACTCTTGTTCCGTTCCAGGTGCTCCACCACTCTCCTCCTGATAATCTTCTCCATAATTTTGCATACTATACACGTCAATGACACAGGTCTATAGTTTAGTGCCTCTTTTCTGTCTCCTTTTTTAAAAATGGGAACTACATTGTGTGTGTGCGTGTGTGTGTGTATGTACATGTGTGTGAGTGTGTACTTATCTAGTTGTACTCACCTAGTTGAGGTTGCAGGGGTCAAGTCCAAGCTCCTGGCCCCGCCTCTTCACTGGTCGCTACTAGGTCACTCTCCCTCAACCGTTAGCTTGATCATACCTCTGCTTAAAGTCATGTATGGATCCTGCCTCCACTACATCGCTTCCCAAACTATTCCACTTCCTGATTACTCTGTGGCTCAAGAAATACTTCCTAACATCCCTGTGATTCATCTGTGTCTTCAGCTTCCAACTGTGTCCCCTTGTTGCTGTGTCCAATCTCTGGAACATCCTGTCTTTGTCCACCTTGTCAATTCCTCTCAGTATTTTGTATGTCATTATCATGTCCCCCCTATCTCTCCTGTCCTACAGTGTCGTCAGGTTGATTTCCCTTAATCTCTCCTCGTAGGACATACCTCTTAGCTCTGGGACTAGTCTTGTTGCAAACCTTTACACTTTCTCTAGTTTCTTTACGTGCTTGACTAGGTGTGGGTTCCAAACTGGTGCCGCATACTCCAATATGGGCCTAACGTACAGGGTGTACAGGGTCCTGAACGATTCCTTATTAAGATGTCGGAATGCTGTTCTGAGGTTTGCTAGGCGCCCATATGCTACAGCAGTTATTTGGTTGGTGTGCGCTTCAGGAGATGTGCCTGGTGTTATACTCACCCCAAGATCTTTTTCCTTGAGTGAGGTTTGTAGTCTCTGGCCCCTAGACTGTACTCTGTCTGCGGTCTTCTTTGCCCTTCCCCAATCTTCATGACTTTGCACTTGGTGGGATTGAACTCCAGGAGCCAATTGCTGGACCAGGTCTGCAGCCTGTCCAGATCCCTTTGTAGTTCTGATGTATGTGTGTGTGTGTGTGTGTGTGTGTGTGTGTGTGTGTGTGTGTGTGTGTGTATTTATGTGTCGAATTATGTGTGGGTTTATTATGTGTCTGAAAAGTAGGTGGCTTGTGCTTGGAGTGTAATGTGGATTCTCAGTGGTCGCTTGTGTCCACAACCTCTTGTGACCTGACTCCCACCCTCCTGGGACTTACGCTCACCTACTTACAATGTTGGCTATGCCTGACCTGCCACCTAGCTTATAGTAAGTTAATCGCCTTGTTCAATGGATTACCAATTGCTATTCCTTATTGAATACTTGAGTGCCTATTCTTTATCGTGCTATGAGAGTTAGACCATTCACATTCAGCTTGGCGGTTAGTTGGAACCTGAACCCCACACCCAAACAACCACTCATAGGTGGATACAGTACTTGCAGTGCAGCTGTAGCAGCCTGTAGATTGTCCAGCTCGATGTGACGTCCTGGCGTAGATCCACCTCAATTTCTTCTCGTTAATAATGTACCCTATTCACTGTATTTCTCTCACTGGTCACACGATTGTTTCACTTTATTATCTTTCTTGGGTGACACTTGACAACGTCGCCTTACCATCCACACTAGCCTGCCCACTCTGCGCCACAACGTTTTTATTTTCTAGATCACTTACAAAATTGTGGCTCTCCCTACACTTATGTGGCTCAGGCAGATTAAAAATCACTTCTAGGATTGTTCACTACCCTGACACACTTAGCAACCCTTGCAGAACACTTAGGTAGCCCTCAAAAACACTTATATTCCCGGAGCACGGAAGGCGTGACTCGCGCGCTCGCTGTCCCTACTGTGTGTATCTGTGTGTTTGTTTGTGCGTCTGTGCGTGCGTGTGTGTACTCACCTAGTTGAGGTTGCAGAGGTCGAGTCCAAGCTCCTGGCCCCGCCACTTCACTGGTCGCTACTAGGTCACTCTCCCTGAACCGTTAGCTTTATCATACCTCTGCTTAAAGCCATGTATGGATCCTGCCTCCACTACATCGCTTCCCAAATTATTCCACTTCCTGACTACTCTGTGGCTGAAGAAATACTTCCTAACATCCTTGTGATTCATCTGTGTCTTCAACTTCCAACTGTGTCCCCTTGTTGCTGTGTTCCATCTCTGGAACATCTTGTCTTTGTCCACCTTGTCAATTCCTCTCAGTAATATGTATGTCGTTATCATGTCCTCCCTATCTCTACTGTCCTCCAGTGTCGTCAGGTTGATTTCCCTTAACCTCTCCTCGTAGGACATACCTCTTAGCTCTGGGACTAGTCGTGTTGCAAACTTTTGCACTTTCTCTAGTTCCTTTACGTGCTTGGCTAGGTGTGGGTTCCAGACTGGAGCCGCACACTCCAATATGGGCCTAACGTACACGGTGTACAGGGTCCTGAACGATTCCTTATTAAGATGTCGGAATGCAGTTCTGAGGTTTGCTAGGCGCCCATATGCTGTGTGTGTGTGTGTGTGTGTGTGTGTGTGTGTGTGTGTGTGTGTGTGTGTGTGTGTGTGTATTTATGTGTATTTGTGTGTGTGTGTGTGTATTTGTGAGTGTTTGTGCGTCCGGGCGTGCGTGTGTGTACTCACCTAGTTGTACTCGCCTAGTTGAGGTTGCAGGGGTCGAGTCCATGCTCCTGGCTCCGCCTCTTCACTGGTCGCTACTAGGTCACTCTCCTTGAACCGTGAGCTTTATCATACCTCTGCTTAAAGCAATGTATGGATCCTGCCTCCACTACATCGCTTCCCAAACTATTCCACTTCCTGACTAGTCTGTGGCTGAAGAAATACTTCCTAACATCCCTGTGATTCATCTGTGTCTTCATCTTCCAACTGTGTCCCCGTGTTGCTGTGTCCAGTCTCTGGAACATCCTGTCTTTGTCCACCTTGTCAATTCCTCTCAGTATTTTGTACGTCGTTATCATGTCCCCCCTATCTCTCCTGTCCTCCAGTGTCGTCAGGTTGATTTCCCTTAACCTCTCCTCGTAGGACATACCTCTTAGCTCTGGGACTAGTCTTGTTGCAAACCTTTGCACTTTCTCTAGTTTCTTTACGTGCTTGGCTAGGTTTGGGTTCCAAACTGGTGCCGCATACTCCAATATGGGCCTAACGTACACGGTGTACAGGATCCTGAACGATTCCTTATTAAGATGTCGGAATGCTGTCCTGAGGTTTGCTAGGCGCCCATATGCTGCAGCAGTTATTTGGTTGATGTGCGCTTCAGGAGATGTGCCTGGTGTTATACTCACCCCAAGATCTTTTTCCTTGAGTGAGGTTTGTAGTCTCTGGCCCCCTAGACTGTATTCCGTCTGCGGTCTTCTTTGCCCTTCCCCAATCTTCATGACTTTGCACTTGGTGGGGCTGAACTCCAGGAGCCAATGCTGGACCAGGTCTGCAGCCTGTCCAGATCCCTTTGTAGTTCTGCCTGGTCTTCGTTCGAATGAATTCTTGTCATCAACTTAACGTCATCTGCAAACAGGGACACTTCGGAGTCTATTCTTTCCGTCATGTAGGTCACAAAAACCAGAAATAGCTCTGTTCCTATTACTGACCCCTGTGGGATCCCGCTGGTCACAGGTGCCCGCTCTCACACTTCGCCACGTACCATGACTAGCTGCTGTCTTCCTGACAAGTATTCCCTGATCCATTGTAGTGCCTTCCCTGTTATCCCTGCATGGTCCTGCAGTTTTTGCATTAATCTCTTGTGTGGAACTGTGTCAAACGCCTTCTTGCAGTCCAAGAAAATGCAATCCACCCACCCCTCTTTTTCTCTTGTCTTACTGCTGTCACCATGTCATAGAACTCCAGTAGGTTTGTGACACAGCATTTCCCGTCCCTGAAACCTTGTTGGCTGCTGTTGATGAGATCATTCCTTTCTAGGTATTCCACCACTCTTCTGATAATCTTCTCCATGAATTTGCATACTATACATGTCAGTGACACTGGTCTGTAGTTTAGTGCTTCATGTCTGTCTCCTTTTTTAAAGATTGGGACTACATTTGCTGTCTTCCATGCCTCAGGCAATCTCCTTGTTTCGATAGATGTATTGAATATTGTTGTTAGGGGTACACATAGCGCCTCTGCTCCCTCTCTCAGGACCCATGGAGAGATGTTATCTGGCCCCATTGCCTTTGAGGTATCTAGCTCACTCAGAAGCCTCTTCACTTCTTCCTCGGTTGTGTGTACTGTGTCCAGCACTTGGTGGTGTACCCCACCTCTCCGCCTTTCTGGAGCCCCTTCTGTCTCCTCTGTGAACACTTCTTTGAATCTCTTGCTGAGTTCCTCACATACTTCCCGGACATTTCTTGTCTCTCCTCCTTCCTTTCTGAGCCTGATTACCTGGTCCTTGACTGTTGTTTTCCTCCTGATGTGGCTGTATAACAGCTTCGGTTCAGATTTGGCTTTCGCTGCTATGTCGCTTTCATATTGTCGTTGGGCCTCCCTTCTTTTCTGTGCATATTCATTTCTGGCTGTACGACTGCTCTACTTATTCTCTTGGGTCCTTTGCCTTCTATATTTCTTCCATTCCCAAGCACACTTGGTTTTTGCCTCCCTGCACCTTTGGGTGAACCATGGGCTCATCCTGGCTTTTTCATAATTCCTGTTACCCTTGGGTACAAACCTCTCCTCAGCCTCCTTGCACATGGTTGTTACATATTCCATCATCTCTTTAACTGGCTTCCCTGCCAGTACTCTGTCCCACTGAACCCCAGTCAGGGAGTTTCTCATTCCCGTGTAGTCCCCTTTTTTGTAGTTTGGCTTCATTCGCCCTGGCCTTCCTGCTCCCCCCTCCACTTGTAGCTCTACCGTGTATTCGAAGCTTAAAACCACATGATCGCTGGCCCCAAGGGGTCTTTCGTATGTGATGTCCTCAATATCTGCATGTTACGAACATACTCAGTTGGTCCCTGGGTTATAGTGCTTTTCGTAGCAAAATAACAAGCTTAGCACGTCAAGGTCTTCACTCGGAGAGGAAAAGGAATTTTCTTAGTTTCTATTTAATTTATTAATAATCATAATAAATTAATAATCACTTAAATCCTCCTTCTCATATTTTACACTATGAGTAGAATACTTCTACCATTTCTCATTAAAACATCACAGTACTAGGTCAAGTATTTACAAATGGCTCTGAGTGAAGCACGAAATATTAGTATATGTACATGCACAGGCGTTGCCTAAAAACTCGAACACATTAATAGATTTCTTATAATAGGGTTCACTTTACAATAAACCCTCATACACTACAGAGGCTTGCTCACTTGGCTTCACTTTCTCTAAGAGCTTCTTAACCGCCTTCTCCAACCGAGATAAGTCTTAGCAATGAGTTCCCGAAAATTCCTGGGATTTTCTAGAGAGGCAAATGGTCGTTTTAGAGGTGGATACTCCCCTAGACCCTTCCTGGTCCAGAGGAAGGTATGAACTGAACTCAGTGAGGCTTTACCAGCCCACTTTGTCTCGGTCGGAGCAGGGGTTGAGCATCTCAAAACACCTACTGGTGCTTGGCCAGGTGGCACCAGCAGTTGACA
>NC_091297.1:32009878-32087378 GCF_038502225.1 Cherax quadricarinatus | reverse complement strand
GGAACTCCACACAGCCCCATTGAGTGCTGGAACCTCCATACGAGTCCCGCGGGGTTGTAGGAACTCCACACGGCCCCATGGAGTGCTGGAACCTCTATACGAGTCCCGCGGGGCTGTAAGAACTCCACACGGCCCCATTGAGTGCTGGAACCTCCATACGAGTCCTGCGGGGTTGTAGGAACTCCACACGGCCCCATGGAGTGCTGGAACCTCCATACGAGTCCCGGAACCTCCATACGAGTCCCGCGGGGCTGTAGAAACTCCACACGGCCCCATGGAGTGCTGGAACCTCCATACGAGTCCCGCGGGGCTGTAGAAACTCCACACGGTCCCATGGAGTGCTGGAACCTCCATACGAGTCCCGGAACCTCCATACGAGTCCCACGGGGCTGTAGAAACTCCACACGGCCCCATGGAGTGCTGGAACCTCCATACGAGTCCCGCGGGGCCGTAGAAACTCCACACGGCCCAGTGGAGTGCTGGAACCTCCATACGAGTCCCGAAGGGCTGTAGGAACTCCACACGGCCCCATGGAGTGCTGGAACTTCCATAAGAGTCTCGCGGGGCTGTAGGAACTCCACACGGCCCCATGGAGTGCTGGAACCTCCATACGAGTCCCGCGGGGCTGTAGGAACTCCACACGGCCCCATTGAGTGCTGGAACCTCCATACGAGTCCTGCGGGGTTGTAGGAACTCCACACGGCCCCATGGAGTGCTGGAACCTCTATACGAGTCCCGCGGGGCTGTAGGAACTCCACACGGCCCCATGGAGTACTGGAACCTCCATACGAGTCCGCGGGGCTGTAGAAACTCCACACGGCCCCATTGAGTGCTGGAACCTCTGTACGAGTCCCGCAGGGCCGTAGGTACTCCACACGGCCCCATGGAGTGCTGGAACCTCCATACGAGTCCCGCGGGGCTGTAGAAACTCCACACGGCCCCATGGCGTGCTGGAACCTCCATACGAGTCCCGGAACCTCCATACGAGTCCCGCGGGGCTGTAGAAACTCCACACGGCCCCATGGAGTGCTGGAACCTCCATACGAGTCCCGCGGGGCTGTAGAAACTCCACACGGTCCCATGGAGTGCTGGAACCTCCATACGAGTCCCGGAACCTCCATACGAGTCCCACGGGGCTGTAGAAACTCCACACGGCCCCATGGAGTGCTGGAACCTCCATACGAGTCCCGCGGGGCCGTAGAAACTCCACACGGCCCAGTGGAGTGCTGGAACCTCCATACGAGTCCCGAAGGGCTGTAGGAACTCCACACGGCCCCATGGAGTGCTGGAACTTCCATAAGAGTCCCGCGGGGCTGTAGGAACTCCACACGGCCCCATGGAGTGCTGGAACCTCCATACGAGTCCCGCGGGGCTGTAGGAACTCCACACGGCCCCATTGAGTGCTGGAACCTCCATACGAGTCCTGCGGGGTTGTAGGAACTCCACACGGCCCCATGGAGTGCTGGAACCTCTATACGAGTCCCGCGGGGCTGCAGGAACTCCACACGGCCCCATGGAGTGCTGGAACCTCCATACGAGTCCGCGGGGCTGTAGAAACTACACACGGCGCCATTGAGTGCTGGAACCTCTGTACGAGTCCCGCAGGGCTGTAGGTACTCCACACGGCCCCATGGAGTGCTGGAACCTCCATACGAGTTCCGCGGGGCTGTAGAAACTCCACACGGCCCCTTGGCGTGCTGGAACCTCCATACGAGTCCCGGAACCTCCATACGAGTCCCGCGGGGCTGTAGAAACTCCACACGGCCCCATGGAGTGCTGGAACCTCCATACGAGTCCCGCGGGGCTGTAGAAACTCCACACGGTCCCATGGAGTGCTGGAACCTCCATACGAGTCCCGGAGCCTCCATACGAGTCCCACGGGGCTGTAGAAACTCCACACGGCCCCCATGGAGTGCTGGAACCTCCATACGAGTCCCGCGGGGCCGTAGAAACTCCACACGGCCCAGTGGAGTGCTGGAACCTCCATACGAGTTCCGAAGGGCTGTAGGAACTCCTCACGGCCCCATGGAGTGCTGGAACTTCCATAAGAGTCCCGCGGGGCTGTAGGAACTCCACACGGCCCCATGGAGTGCTGGAACCTCCATACGAGTCCCGCGGGGCTGTAGGAACTCCACACGGCCCCATTGAGTGCTGGAACCTCCATACGAGTCCCGCGGGGTTGTACGAACTCCACACGGCCCCATGGAGTGCTGGAACCTCTATACAAGTCCCGCGGGGCTGTAGGAACTCCACACGGCCCCATGGAGTGCTGGAACCTCCATACGAGTCCCGCGGGGCTGTAGAAACTCCACACGGCCCCATGGAGTGCTGGAACCTCCATACGAGTCCCGCGGGGCTATAGAAACTCCACACGGCCCCATGGAGTGCTGGAACCTCCACACGAGTCCCGCGGGGCTGTAGAAAATCCACACGGCCCCATGGAGTGCTGGAACCGCCATACTAGTCCCGCGGGGCTGTAGAAACTCCACACGGCCCCATGGAGTGCTGGAACCTCCACGCGATTCCCGCGGGGCTGTAGAAACTCCACACGGCCCCATGGAGTGCTGGAACCTCCATACGAGTCCCGCGGGGCTGTAGGAACTCCACACGGCCCCATGGAGTGCTGGAACCTCCACACGAGTCCCGCGGGGCTGTAGAAAATCCACACGGCCCCATGGAGTGCTGGAACCGCCATACTAGTCCCGCGGGGCTGTAGAAACTCCACACGGCCCCATGGAGTGCTGGAACCTCCACACGATTCCCGCGGGGCTGTAGAAACTCCACACGGCCCCATGGAGTGCTGGAACCTCCATACGAGTCCCGCGGGGCTGTAGGAATTCCACACGGCCCCATGGAGTGCTGGAACCTCCATACGAGTCTCGCGGGGCTGTAGGAACTCCACACGGCCCCATGGAGTGCTGGAACCTCCATACGAGTCCCGCGGGGTTGTAGGAACTCCACACAACTCCATGGAGTGCTGGAACCTCCACACGATTCCCGCGGGGCTGTAGAAACTCCACACGGTCCCATGGAGTGCTGGAACCTCCATACGAGTCCCGCGGGGCTGTAGGAACTCCACACGGCCCCATGGAGTGCTGGAACCTCCATACGAGTCCCGCGGGGCTGTAAACACTCCACACGGCCCCATGGAGTGCTGGAACCTCCGTACGAGTCCCGCGGGGCTGTAGAAACTCCACACGGCCCCATGGAGTTCTGGAACCTCCACACGATTCCCGCGGGGCTGTAGAAGCTCCACACGGCCCCATGGAGTGCTGGAACTTCCATACGAGTCCCGCGGGGCTGTAGGAACTCCACACGGCCTCATGGAGTGCTGGAACCTCCATACGAGTCCCGCGGGGCTGTAGGAACTCCACACAGCCCCATTGAGTGCTGGAACCTCCATACGAGTCCCGCGGGGTTGTAGGAACTCCACACGGCCCCATGGAGTGCTGGAACCTCTATACGAGTCCCGCGGGGCTGTAAGAACTCCACACGGCCCCATTGAGTGCTGGAACCTCCATACGAGTCCTGCGGGGTTGTAGGAACTCCACACGGCCCCATGGAGTGCTGGAACCTCTATACGAGTCCCGCGGGGCTGTAGGAACTCCACACAGCCCCATTGAGTGCTGGAACCTCCATACGAGTCCCGCGGGGTTGTAGGAACTCCACACGGCCCCATGGAGTGCTGGAACCTCTATACGAGTCCCGCGGGGCTGTAAGAACTCCACACGGCCCCATTGAGTGCTGGAACCTCCATACGAGTCCTGCGGGGTTGTAGGAACTCCACACGGCCCCATGGAGTGCTGGAACCTCCATACGAGTCCCGGAACCTCCATACGAGTCCCGCGGGGCTGTAGAAACTCCACACGGCCCCATGGAGTGCTGGAACCTCCATACGAGTCCCGCGGGGCTGTAGAAACTCCACACGGTCCCATGGAGTGCTGGAACCTCCATACGAGTCCCGGAACCTCCATACGAGTCCCACGGGGCTGTAGAAACTCCACACGGCCCCATGGAGTGCTGGAACCTCCATACGAGTCCCGCGGGGCCGTAGAAACTCCACACGGCCCAGTGGAGTGCTGGAACCTCCATACGAGTCCCGAAGGGCTGTAGGAACTCCACACGGCCCCATGGAGTGCTGGAACTTCCATAAGAGTCTCGCGGGGCTGTAGGAACTCCACACGGCCCCATGGAGTGCTGGAACCTCCATACGAGTCCCGCGGGGCTGTAGGAACTCCACACGGCCCCATTGAGTGCTGGAACCTCCATACGAGTCCTGCGGGGTTGTAGGAACTCCACACGGCCCCATGGAGTGCTGGAACCTCTATACGAGTCCCGCGGGGCTGTAGGAACTCCACACGGCCCCATGGAGTACTGGAACCTCCATACGAGTCCGCGGGGCTGTAGAAACTCCACACGGCCCCATTGAGTGCTGGAACCTCTGTACGAGTCCCGCGGGGCTGTAGAAACTCCACACGGCCCCATGGCGTGCTGGAACCTCCATACGAGTCCCGCGGGGCTGTAGAAACTCCACACGGCCCCATGGCGTGCTGGAACCTCCATACGAGTCCCGGAACCTCCATACGAGTCCCGCGGGGCTGTAGAAACTCCACACGGCCCCATGGAGTGCTGGAACCTCCATACGAGTCCCGCGGGGCTGTAGAAACTCCACACGGTCCCATGGAGTGCTGGAACCTCCATACGAGTCCCGGAACCTCCATACGAGTCCCACGGGGCTGTAGAAACTCCACACGGCCCCATGGAGTGCTGGAACCTCCATACGAGTCCCGCGGGGCCGTAGAAACTCCACACGGCCCAGTGGAGTGCTGGAACCTCCATACGAGTCCCGAAGGGCTGTAGGAACTCCACACGGCCCCATGGAGTGCTGGAACTTCCATAAGAGTCCCGCGGGGCTGTAGGAACTCCACACGGCCCCATGGAGTGCTGGAACCTCCATACGAGTCCCGCGGGGCTGTAGGAACTCCACACGGCCCCATTGAGTGCTGGAACCTCCATACGAGTCCTGCGGGGTTGTAGGAACTCCACACGGCCCCATGGAGTGCTGGAACCTCTATACGAGTCCCGCGGGGCTGTAGGAACTCCACACGGCCCCATGGAGTGCTGGAACCTCCATACGAGTCCGCGGGGCTGTAGAAACTACACACGGCGCCATTGAGTGCTGGAACCTCTGTACGAGTCCCGCAGGGCTGTAGGTACTCCACACGGCCCCATGGAGTGCTGGAACCTCCATACGAGTTCCGCGGGGCTGTAGAAACTCCACACGGCCCCTTGGCGTGCTGGAACCTCCATACGAGTCCCGGAACCTCCATACGAGTCCCGCGGGGCTGTAGAAACTCCACACGGCCCCATGGAGTGCTGGAACCTCCATACGAGTCCCGCGGGGCTGTAGAAACTCCACACGGTCCCATGGAGTGCTGGAACCTCCATACGAGTCCCGGAGCCTCCATACGAGTCCCACGGGGCTGTAGAAACTCCACACGGCCCCCATGGAGTGCTGGAACCTCCATACGAGTCCCGCGGGGCCGTAGAAACTCCACACGGCCCAGTGGAGTGCTGGAACCTCCATACGAGTTCCGAAGGGCTGTAGGAACTCCACACGGCCCCATGGAGTGCTGGAACTTCCATAAGAGTCCCGCGGGGCTGTAGGAACTCCACACGGCCCCATGGAGTGCTGGAACCTCCATACGAGTCCCGCGGGGCTGTAGGAACTCCACACGGCCCCATTGAGTGCTGGAACCTCCATACGAGTCCCGCGGGGTTGTACGAACTCCACACGGCCCCATGGAGTGCTGGAACCTCTATACAAGTCCCGCGGGGCTGTAGGAACTCCACACGGCCCCATGGAGTGCTGGAACCTCCATACGAGTCCGCGGGGCTGTAGAAACTCCACACGGCCCCATTGAGTGCTGGAACCTCTGTACGAGTCCCGCAGGGCTGTAGGTACTCCACACGGCCCCATGGAGTGCTGGAACCTCCATACGAGTCCCGCGGGGCTGTAGAAACTCCACACGGCCCCTTGGCGTGCTGGAACCTCCATACGAGTCCCGGAACCTCCATACGAGTCCCGCGGGGCTGTAGAAACTCCACACGGCCCCATGGAGTGCTGGAACCTCCATACGAGTCCCGCGGGGCTGTAGAAACTCCACACGGTCCCATGGAGTGCTGGAACCTCCATACGAGTCCCGGAACCTCCATACGAGTCCCACGGGGCTGTAGAAACTCCACACGGCCCCCATGGAGTGCTGGAACCTCCATACGAGTCCCGCGGGGCTGTAGAAACTCCACACGGCCCCATGGAGTGCTGGAACCTCCATACGAGTCCCGCGGGGCTGTAGAAACTCCACACGGCCCCATGGAGTGCTGGAACCTCCATACGAGTCCCGCGGGGCTGTAGAAACTCCACACGGCTCCATAGAGTGCTGGAACCTCCATACGAGTCACGCGGGGCTGTAGAAACTCCACACGGCCCCTTGGGGTGCTGGAACCTCCATACGAGTCCTGCGGGGCTGTAGGAACTCCGCACTGCCCCATGGGGTGCAGGAACCTTCATATGGGCCCGATATAGCAGGAATCTCTACTCAGGTCCCGTGGGCTGCAGGAGCCTCCATACGGGTCCCGGGGATGCAGGAACCTCCACACCGCCCCATCAGCGGCTACAGGAACGTTCACTCGGGTCCCCCGGTGCTGCAAAAATCTCCACACGAGCCCCCTGGGGTTGCAGGAACCTCCACGCGGGCCCCGCGGGGGCTGCAGGAACTTCCACGGGTCCTCCAGACGGAAGGTCTTGATATATAGCTCCTTGAATCTTTTCTTGCCCGAAAGTTAAGGTTTTATCAAGGACGTCACATGCCCCTGGCACTTGGTGATTAGTTTTCTGAAATGACATTTGCCAAGTCGATTTTTTTTTTCGTTTCTTTTGCGTATGTACCTGAGCTGGTTCGCTGCTGCTGTATTGCAGCTGGTTCTCTTCGTGTTCCCCTAGTGGTCCGCTCAATGTATCCCCAGCTGGTCCGCTCAATATGCTCCAGCTGGTCCGCTTAATGTACCCCAGCTGGTCTCTCTGGCTGCAGCTGGGCCTGACATGTGTGTCAAAGTAGCAGGATTTTATAGCGACGAATTTCAGCAGTAGGTAGTTCGGAAAATATCTGCTTGAATTTTTTCGTTGTTATCTGAAGAAATTGAGAAGTTACTGACATACGTTGATGACACTGTCATTCGTCAATGTTTTCTTTTGATAGTGTAATTGGCGTTTGTTGAAAATGTAACTTATTTATGGTGGTTCATGATGTGACTCGTTAGGATTTCATGCACACAGTTCCTTGAAGAGGAATGCGCACACCTTCAAGTTACCTTCCAGATTCTTCACTTCACAATCCATTGTGTTGCCGAGTGTGGAAGATGTGCGCAAACTCGACAGAAACAGCATCGAAAGTATATCAGACCGGCCCAGCTAGTACCAGTCCAGCTAGTACCGGCCCAGCTAGTACCAGTCCAGCTAGTACCTGCCCAGCAAGTACCAGTCCAGCTAGTACAGACCCAGCTAGTACCGGCCCAGCAAGTACCAGTCCAGCTAGTACAGACCCAGCTAGTACCGGCCCAGCAAGTACCAGTCCAGCTAGTACAGACCCAGCTAGTACCGGCCCAGCAAGTACCAGTCCAGCTAGTACAGACCCAACTAGTACCGGCCCAGCAAGTACCAGTCCAGCTAGTACAGACCCAACTAGTACCGGCTGCTTGACTTCTGTAGTAAGATGTTGGTGGCTGATATCATGGCTGTTTCAAAGCACATGCCTCTGCTCAAATCATCTTTGCGAGTTATTAGTTTGGCTTCGTTGAACTCCGTGACGTATCCTTGTGCTGGTCTGTGCTGTACGCAGGCATTATTGTGGTCGTCCCGGCTGCAGGCGTACTGGTTTTCTTGAAATTTGAGTTTTAGTGTTTTGGATGTTTGCCTGCTATTTTTTTTTTTTTTTTTTTTTTTTTGTCAAGTAACTTCTGTAATGATATAAATGGTTTAGAACATCGACAAGTTGTAGAATGAAACACTTTCGCAACATTTGGGAATCTTTATCGAATCCCAGAACCATTTACGTCAGATCTGTCAGACACAGCAACATCTTGGGATTTTGATACATGTAGTTCCTCAATGTTTGCCTAAACTATCGGCACGACCTACTTAAAATAATGGAATTTTCCATTGGTGGCTCCGCCTCCTGCTGCTTCAACTCACCTGACTGCAGAATGTAAGTCACTTCTCCGTACATATGCTCTATATTTCTCAAGACTGATGGATTGAATACATTGACTAAAGGCTGAAGGACTGATTACCTAAATCCTCTCCTCATTTTCCGCCGTTCTTCTCTGTAGTAGACTGAAAAAGCCTCTGGTTGGCAAACCTTTCCTCTATAAAAACTCCCGAATATTGCACCTCTGTAATGAATTAATAAAGCCACTGGTTAGTAAAATGTCTTCAAAATAAAGATACCCAGTTGTTGCACACGTGTCTTATTTATCAGACACAAGTGCAGCCAATGTGACATTTTATTGTGACAAATAATAAAATATCACATTAGTTGCACCAGTGTTCTTTTCTTAACATATTGTCGGTAATTCTACCATTATTACTAAGATAGAAAATATTAAGTTAGGTTAAGCCACATTAAGTTACGTTAAATTAGGTGAGGCTAGGTTAATTTGGTTAGGTTAGGTCAGATTAGATTAGGTTAACTTAGGTTAGGTCAGATTAGTCTAGGTTAGCTTAAGTTAAGTTAGGTTTTATTGGGCTAGAATCACCGACACTGAGTCCAACTACAAGCAATTTGCGACTCTATTACTTTTCCCAAATCTACGATTTTCTCCCGCGACTTTTTTTTTCCGTGACTTATCATCTAGAGTTCCTCAAATATGTTACCCTATTGTATCCTATGTTCACCTTGCGATTTTTAATATAAATACTGCTTATTTTAGCCACTCTGCAATGGAACTGAAATAGCCGCTTGAGGCCAGATATTTCCTTAGTACTCACCTATTTGTGGTTGCAGGGGTCGATTCATAGCTCCTGGCTCCGCCTCGTCACTGATTACTACTAGGTCCTCTCTCTCCCTGCTACATGTGCTTTATCATACCTCGTCTTAAAACTATATGTGGTTCCTGCCTCCACTACGTCGCTTGCCAGACTATTCCACTTCTTGACAACTCTATGACTAAAGAAATACTTCCTAACATCTCTTTCACTCATCTGAGTTTTCAATTTCCAAATGTGACCCCTTGTGTCTGTGTCTCATCTCTGGAACATCCTGTCTCTGTCCATCTTGTTAATTCCTAGAGGTATTTTGTATGTTGTTATCATGTCTCCCCTGACTCTCCTGTCCTCTAGTGTCGTCAGGCCGATTTCCCTTAACCTTTCCTCGTAGGACATTTTCCTTAGCTCTGGAACTAGCCTTGTTGCAAACCTTTTCACTTTCTATACCTGCTGACCAGGTGTGGGTTCCAAACTGTTGCTGCATACTCCAGTATGGGCTTGACGTACACGGTGTAAAGAGTCTTGAACGATTCCTTACTGAAGTATCGGAACGCTGTTCTCAGGTTTGCTGCAGCAGTTATCTGGTTGATGTGCGCCTCAGGAGATGAGCTCGGTATTATACTCACCCCAAGATACTTTTCCTTGAGTGAGGTTTGCAGTCTTTCGCCATCTAGACCATACTCTGTGGAATTCTTTGCCATTCCCCGATCATCACGACTTTGCATTTGGCGGGGTTAAATTCGAGGAGCCAGTTGTTGGACCAGGCTTGCAGACTGTCCAGGTCTCTTTGTAGTCCTGCCTGATCCTCATCCGATCTAATTCTCCTCATTAGCTTCACATCATCTGCAAACAGGAACACTTCTGAGTCTGTCCCTCCCGTTATGTCATTCACATATGCCAAAATAGAACTGGTCCCAGGACTGACCCCTGTGGAGCCCCGCTTTTCACAGGCACCCACTTTGACACCTCGTCACGTACCATGACTCGTTGTTGCCTCCCTGTCAGGTATTCTCTGATCCACTGTAGTGCCCTTCCTGTTATGCGTGCCTGATCCTCTAGCTTTTGCACTAATCTCTTGTGAAAAACTGTGTCGAAGGCCTTCTTGCAGTCCAAAAAAATGCAGTCTACCCACCCCTCTCTCTCGTGTCTTACTGCGGTTACCTTGTCATAAAACTCCAGTAGGTTTCTGACAGGATTTTCCTTCCCTAAATCCATGCTGGTTGTCGTTTATAAGCTTATTCCGTTCTAGGTGCTCCACCACTCCTGATACTCTTCTCCATGACTTTGCATAGTGTACACGTCAGTGACACTGGTCTGTAATTTAGTGCTTCGTGTCTGTTTCCTTCTTTAAAAATGGGGATTACATTTGCCCTATTCCATGCCTCAGGTATTTGCACAGTTGCAATGGATGTGTTGAAAATTGTTGTTAGTGGCACACACAGAGTCTCTGCTTCCTCATTAACGAACCACGAAGTGACCTTGATACCTCCTTAGAGGTATCAAGGTCACTTAGCAGCTTCTTCACCTCCTTCTCGGTTGTGTTTATCTCATCCAGCACCTGTTGGTATATCCCTTGTTGGTGTATCCTCCTGTCTTCCTAGAGTCCTTTCTGTCTCCACTGTAAATACTTCCTTAAATCTCAAGTTGTGCTCCTCACGTACTTCTTGGTCGTTTCTTGTGAGCTCCTCACCTTCCTTCCTCAGCTTGATTACCTGGTCCTTGACTGTTGTCTTCCTCCTGATGTGGCTATACAACAACTTCGGGTCAGACTTGACTTTTGATGCTATGTCGTTTTCGTACTGTTGCTGGGCCTCCCTCCTTATCTATGCATACTCATTTCTGGCTCTTCAATTAATCTCTTTATTTTCCTGGGTCCTTTGACTTCTGTACTTTTTCCATTCTCTGGTGCACTTAGTTTTTGCCTCCCTACACCTTTGGGTAAACCAAGGGCTCGTGCTGGTTTTCCCATTGTTTCTGTTGCCCTTGGGAACAAGCCTTTCCTCTGCCTCTTGGCATCTTGTTGTCACGTAGTCCATCATTTCGTTTGGTATAAACCTTGGTAATAAATACCGACAAGTTGGTTTAGAAAGACACGTAAGCAAACACTATAACATATTTATTAGAAAACGTTTCGGTCCTGGGACCTTGATCACTTCTAACATACAGAGGTAGAAAGACATTATATATATAGGCGGAGAGTGAGATGTGACGCACGTGACCTGAGGAATGTCATAAGAACATAAGAATGGAGGAACACTGTAGAAGGCCTACTGGCCCATGCGAGGCAGGTCCCTATCAAAACAACCTCTGCCTATGATGAGGACCAGTAGACGATGAAATCATGTGACTCCTGTGTTGTTGGGTTGGTGCTGCTTAAGTATCATGATACTTAAGTATCATGATACTTAAGTATCATGATACTTAAGCAGCACCAACCCAACAACACAGGAGTCACATGATTTCATCGTCTACTGGTCCTCATCATAGGCAGAGGTTGTTTTGATAAGGACCTGCCTCGCATGGGCCAGTAGGCCTTCTACAGTGTTCCTCCATTCTTATGTTCTTATGACATTCCTCAGGTCACGTGCGTCACATCTCACTCTCCGCCTATATATATAATGTCTTTCTACCTCTGTATGTTAGAAGTGATCAAGGTCCCAGGACCGAAACGTTTTCTAATAAATATGTTATAGTGTTTGCTTACGTGTCTTTCTAAACCATCATTTCGTTTACTGATTTTCCTACCAATTCTCTTTCCCACTGATCCTCCTGCAGCAAGTTCCTCATGCATGTGTAGTCCCTCCTTTTATAGTTTGGTTCCTCCCATCCTACTCCTGTTACCCTTTCCACTTGTAACTCTACTATGTATTTATAGCTCAGAACCACGTGATCACTAACTCTGAGGGGCCTTTCATATGTAATGTCCTCTATGTCCAAACTAATCAGGGTGAATACGAGGTCTAGTCTTGCTGGTTCATCCTCACCTCTCTCTCTGGTAGTGTCCCTAACATGTTGATGCATGAGATTTTCCAGTACTACATCCATCAACATGGCTCTCCATGTTTCGGTACCCCCATGTGGCTCCAGGTTTTCCCAGCCAGTCAATCTCCTTGTGATTGTAGCAGTAGCTTTGCTCTACCTATGTGAGCTCTTTTGGCCACCTAAGCTAGTGTATCCACCATTGCTCTGTTGCTCTCTTCATATTCTTCTCTTTGCCTCCTGCAGTTCTGTGGTGGGATGGTCACAGACCGGGCCGCGGGGGCGTTGACCCCCGAAACTCTCTCCAGGTAAACTGCAATGACTACCTTATGTCCCCCAGACTGAACTGTACCTACTATATAGTCCCTTTCGCCCATTTCGTCCATTCCTTCTGCTATCTCAAATCTCCATCGGTTTTTAATGAGCAGTGCAACTCCTCCTCCCCCTCTGCTCCCTCTATCTTTCCTCAGTGTGAGTTGCTTCATGCATATATCTTGAAATGACAGAACCTCGTACTAAATGCACTGTTCTACCAGCGTTGGTTATATCATTAATCACTGTCAGACAATCATTTGAAAGGAGTTACCTCTATTAAAGACTTAGTGAAAAAATTAAATGGGCAAACAGTTGCATTACCTTGTGAAGGTTGGGACGAGTAAGTAGGCGAACAGCAAGGTCACTGGAACTAAAGTATATAAGCATCCTTGCAGCGACCAAAACATTGCGTGCTTTTATCGTATGAGGTCTGGTCACAAACCGGGCCGCGGGGGCGTTGACCCCCGGAACTCTCTCCAGGTAAACTCCAGGTTATAGCGCAGGGTAATCCATGAAGACGATTTACGCAGTATGATAGCTGTTACCTACACCATACCACGCAAGTCCTGCAGTTAAAGTGTGTGGGAAACCTTGGCATACGATTGCTACCCAGCAGCGATACTTCCCATCAGATAATACCACCCGACACACAAGAGCAATGATAGTCATCACAACTGTTGAACGGTGGATACTGACACAAAGGCAGCATAATGCAGTCCTTTAGTGACAATGTTCCGCCCACACAGTGTGCTTTGTCATGAGACAAACAGATCGGTTTGACATGATAAAGTCCCTTATGTAGGCGAAACGTTGCCAATCAAGAATCTCATTATACCACCTTTGTGTCTGTATCCATAATGTTTGTATTTTATACCATTTCTCTCCAAGATTGCTGGGCTGAACATTTCCTTTCTTAGCAGAGGGACTAATAACCTGAAACTACTACTACAGTACTTCACCCCTTCAGCCTTCTCCAGCAGATTCACCAAGGCTTAGGGACTGATCACCTCAAACTACTACTTCATGTCTTCCACAGTCTCAAGTGTTATTTTCAGTATTGGACTAACAAAGCCACGGGTTGGCTAAATGTCTCCACAAAAAAGATATCAAAGTGTTGCGCTTAATTATGTCTTCGTCTGCTTGTCGCTATCATATACCATTAATATGTAATACAGTGGAGTCACGAAATCGTAATAACACGATTGTAAACAAACTAGGGAACGGGTGGGGCTTGAACTCATGGCGATTGAGTCGTAAAACTCCAAGCCAGTGCGTTAGCCACTAGACCAGTTGGCTCAGTGGAGTTCAAACCCCACCCGTTCCGTGGTTGATTCATTGAATCATTGCCGAAGGTCTACTGGCCCAGTCCAGGCAGACCATTCTCCAATTCATATATTATTCCTAACAAATTGTGCATCATATCTTATATATATATATATATATATATATATATATATATATATATATATATATATATATATATATATATATATATATATATATATATATATATATATATATATATATATATACATATATATACACATATATATATATATATATACATATATTAGACTGTGTATTAGGGTACTTGTGGGTCTCCTTATTTACTGTGTTGATGTGTGCGTTAGGTGAGATGTGTCAGGAAACAAGTGCTGATGAACCACAGCTGGACGCGGTATAACTCTGCCATTTTCGACTCTTATTTCTTATTGTTCATTGACAATGTAATTTTTGAATGCTCCTTACAGAAGGTAATTAATAGTCATTGATGATTTGTTTCTTTATTATTGATTGAAAACGCGAGTCGCTTGTTCTCATTGGTAATGTAACTTGTTAGAAGTGGTTAATAATGTAATTCTTTAATGTTTGGTGAAATACATTTCGCTAGTCTGTCGAAAATGTAATTCGTTAATTTACGATGAAAATGTAATTCATTAACGTTTGCTGAAAATGTAACTAATGCTCGTTTAAACGTTTTTTTTATTCTTCGTTAAAAATATTACATTAGTTGGAAATGTCATATTTGGTTCGTGTGTTAATGTTAATCACTTCATTTTTTTTTTCTAAATCTTATATTAATTTTTGAATTGCTTATTCCACATGAAAATTATTATTATTATTATTATTATTATTATTATTATTATTATTATTATTATTATTATCACTATTATTTTATTATTATTATTATTGTTATTATTATAATTTTCATTATTATTATTATTATTATTATTATTATTATTATTATTATTATTATTATTATTATTATGTGAAAGCGTGAAACCCGTAGGAGTCCTTCATATCCTGGAATATGAGATTAAATCCACGGAAGGGAGGTTTCCTCAAATTCCTCAAATGAAGAGCTTTGAATAAATCTGTGTGTTAAGTTAGTCTACGGCGCTGATGGAACTGATATTGATGAAGCGATCTTGTTCCATGAAACTGGAGCTAGTCTCTCCTGCCTCGGAACAGACATGATGAACCTCACCTCCTCCATCTACCAGGCGCAGTCACAAGATTTTGATATACTACTACTGTTGCTGCTGTTAATAATAATAATAATAATAATAATAATAATAATGATGAGCAGCTGTTAAATATCGGTAAGTCTATCTTAGTATTTTTGGGCATTAAATTCTTGGATATATAATTATTGGACGTATACTTTCTGGAGGAAATTGTTATATAGTCTATGTTAGCATTGTTAATATATGCTGTCCGGGATTTTTTTTTTATGTTTATTAATTATTGACATTAATTTTTAAGACAAATATTTTGTTGTAACTTACTGTAGATTGTCAGCATTTATCTTGCTGTCCCTTATTACTCTACCCTTCTCCTTTTATAATATTAATAATAATAATAATAATAATAATATATTTTTTTCTACATGTACAAGGTATACAGGTCTAGATGACATCAATAATATTTTTCTATATAAAAAGTCGTTTGTTATGTTGGGTATTTCAGGCAAATTAGGTCAGTTTTGTCCCCCAGGATGCGACCCACACCAGTCGACTAACGTCCAGGTACCCATTTTACTGATGGGTGAACAGGGACGGCAGGTGTCTTATGGAAACACGTCCTAATGTTTTCCAGCCGTATTAGGGATTCGATTCCCGGACCTTAGTGTGTGAGCTGAGTGCGCTAGCTATCCAGCTAAGTGACTACAGTTCTTCAGTCTATTCATTCCAACAAGAGGCTTGCCTCAGTCATGTCCCCCAACTGTAACACATTAGGTTGTGCTCTTCTATACCAAGACAGTCTGCAGTACGTAAGCCTTCGTGCTTGTATGTGACTATTGAAGTTTGTCCATGTTCGGCGCAGTCTAACTGGAGGTGTTTTCCTCGTGCCTAGATGGTGAATATTATCAGTACAGTTGATTATACTTAGACGGTGAATATTCTCAACACAGCTGATCACAAAACTGGTTGGGTTTGATGCCATGGCTCGGCACAGCTGGTTCACACATCACAATACCTAACACAAAGGACTATCACTCTTCCTTCTTGTTCAAATAAAATTAGATTTTATTTGAACGGCAATATTTAAAAGCCTTAAGCACGTATAAATATTTAGGAAGTAATAAATGGTGTTAAAGTTTATACCATTTCAGTGCAGGAACCATCTCTGGGGGTCAGAGCTCCCATAGCTTCAGTCAAGGATATCTGGGGGTCAGAGCTCCCCTAGCTTCAGTCAAGGATATCTGGGGGTCAGAGCTCCCCTAGCTTCAGTCAAGGATATCTGGGGGTCAGAGCTCCCCTAGCTTCAGTCAAGGATATCTGGGGGTCAGAGCTCCCCTAGCTTCAGTCAAGGATATCTGGGGGTCAGAGCTCCCCTAGCTTCAGTCAAGGATATCTGGGGGTCAGAGCTCCCCTAGCTTCAGTCAAGGATATCTGGGGGTCAGAGCTCCCCTAGCTTCAGTCAAGGATATCTGGGGGTCAGAGCTCCCCTAGCTTCAGTCAAGGATATCTGGGGGTCAGAGCTCCCCTAGCTTCAGTCAAAGATATCTCCGGCCCTACACTAATAATAGTAAAGTTATATTTATTGTTATATTTGCATTTCTTTACCACCATCTTTGCGTTTGGTCCAGTGAATGGCTGTGAGTAATAATTTGTGTGTGTCTGTCTTGCGTGAGGCCAGTGAATAGCTGAGTAACAGTCTGTTCTTAATCCATTTGATTTTATTACTACTACTACTGCGTATTCCTCTAATATTCTATGATTTATAAGGTTAAGCGTAATCTCACCAGATCAACCTTATAATACCTATGTGTCAAGTCTCCAGCGTGTCCAAGTGAAAGTAAGGCTCTGGGGAACCTCCCTAGCATGTCCAAGAGAACAAGAGGCTCTCCTCCGCCAGGTCCTCGACGTGTCATGAAAACAAGAAGCAAACCTCAGAGCTGTGTTTGCTCGGGGTAACAAGGACACAAACACACGCTGATGGAACAAACATATTTGCCTCCCAGGAAACCTTTGAAGTCCTCCGAACCTTCTTTAACGGGGCTCTTGAAAACCTCCTTTTATAGCTCATGAAGAACGTTTGTCTTGATTCCTGAAAATGCTCTACATGCTTCATAAATATATTTCATGATAGTTCCTGAAGGTGCCCTATTATGGTTCCTGAAAGTACTTTTATTTGGACCCTGAAGGTACGTTGTTAGTGTTATTGAAAATCCTTCATAGTGGCTCTTATTATCCTGCTATGATCCCTGGCATTATCTGAATAGATACCCTTTTTTATGATTTCTAAAGGGCCATATCGTGTTTCCTGAAGAGCCTTTATTTCGGATCCTATAGATACCTGGGTATCGTTCTTGACAATGCTTCGCTGGGGCTCGTAATGTGCAATTATGTTTCCTGAAACTGCTTGTTATGATTGCCGAGGATCCCAAGTGGCGTATACCCGTGTTTATTACGTACCTCGTCTTCATGAAGGTCGTCCCTAAGGTTTCTAAAGAAGCCCTTGTTGTGATTCCCAAAGATCCCGTCAAGCTTTTAACTACTGAGAATTCTTCCCTAGACTTCCTAAAAAAAATCATTACAGCTCATGGTGATACTTCGTTACTCATCTTGAGGATCAGTCGACACGTGTACTGCCGTTGTGTTGCGTGAGCGGCTGTGTTGCTTGGGCGGCTGTGTTGCTTGGGCGGCTGTGTTGCTTGGGCGGCTGTGTTGCTTGGGCGGCTGTGTTGCTTGGGCGGCTGTGTTGCTTGGGCGGCTGTGTTGCTTGGGCGGCTGTGTTGCTTAGGAATATGAAAGACGAGTAATTTCTTTTTGTTGAACAATAAGATTAATAAGCTGCCCAAGCTGACGTTACAGCCTGTGTCTTTACCTTCACAACTGTCGTCAGTTCGCTATTTTATCCAGCATGACATGAATATTACGGAGGTACAATCAGGTTATATAAGGGTACTGAGGTACAATAGTTATGTAGACAATGAGGTCCTGACCCACCGGGAGGCCTGGTCATGGACCGGGCCGCGGGGGCGTTGATCCCCGGAATGCCCTCCAGGTAGACTCCAGGTAGGTACACCTTTCGGTGTATATACGAAAGATATACTTCTAGGTATATATGTGATGAGAGATATATATCTCGGCATATGTACGTATATACACTTTACGATGTATATACGTACATATGCCGAGAGATATATCGTACGTATATACAACTTACGGTGTATATACGTATATACACCGATGAGTTATGTCTCTCGATATATTTTCCACTGTACTTTTGTCACTTTTAACAAATACGATTACAGACAATTTTCAATGCAAGGGAAGTTCTCGATAAAAGTTAATAATAGTGACTTACTTAAAAAACTATGAAGGAGATAGTTATCATTAGGAGAGATGATGATAAACAATCCTGATTTAATTTACGACATCTGTTAGTTGTCAACACACAGTCAGCTTGATAAACTAGATACATGTGAAACACTTGGGTATCTTTATTTCGCAAACGTTTCTCCACACAGTGGCTTCATCAGTCCAATGCAAAGAAGAATAGTGAAAATCACAAGGAGATCGAGGTAATCAGTCCCTCGGCATGGAAACGATGTAATCAGTCCATTAACTTGATAAGAATATAGCATATACGCGAGGAAGTGCCTTATATACTGTAGACAGGTGAAGTGAAGCAGTCGTAGGCGGTGTCACAGTGGACAAATCCACAGTAGGTCATGACTATAAGCTAGGCAATCGTAGAAGTCCCAGTATCAAAATTCCAAGATGTTGCTGTGCCTGACAGGAATATAGATAAATGGTTCAAATTACCGACAAGTTGTTAAATTAGACACTTGTGCAACCAAGTGTTGCAAAAGTGTCTAATTTATCAACTTGTCGGTTCTTTCAACCATTTATCTACTTAGCTTCCCAATAAGGCAGCTCGACACAGAAGGCGTCTGTGCCCCAGAAGGGCACAGACATCACGAGCCTGGGATCACCAGACTTATTTATGCTACAATTTATGGAAGAAATCCCAATAAAACGCATGCTTACTAATACGAAAATATACCACAGTGAAAATAGGAAATAAAACCTGAGCTCTTTCAAGTGTTTACACACACATCTGAAGATATGAAAGCGCCAAGGTTTTATTTTCTATTTTAACTGTGGTATTTATGTCATTATAGCTCAAGTGTAGAGCTAAGCACCGTGTGGGTTAGTGCAAGGCGCGTGTGGAGGCGGCTCAGTCCTCCATCCTCTATCCGTGAGAGAGACGCTATCATTCAGGATTTTCCATCCCTAAGACCGTGTTGATTTGCTCTTAAGAATCTTCTCTCCAGATTCTAATAATCTTTTCCCTTACAGTATTCTTTCTTCTCTCTTTCCATGTATGTGTGTGTACTCACCTATTTGTACTCGCCTATTTGTGGTTGCAGGGATCGAGTCATAGCTCCTGGCCCCGCCTCGTCACTGATTGCTACTAGGTCCTCTCTCTCCCTGCTCCATGAGCTTTATCAAACCTCGCCTTGAAACTATGTATGGTTCCCGCCTCCACTACGTCACTTTCTAGGCTATTCCACGGCCTGACTGCTCTATGACTGAAGAAATACTTCCTAACATCCCTTTGATTCATCTGAGTCTTCAACTTCCAATTGTGACCTCTTGTTTCTATGTCCCATCTCTGGAACATCCCGTCTTTGTCCACCTTGTCTGTTCCGCGCAGTATTATATATGTCGTCATCATGTCTCCCCTGACCCTCCTGTCCTCCAGTGTCGTCAGGCCGATTTCCCTCAATCTTTCTTCGTAGGACAGTCCCCTTAGCTCTGGGACTAGTCTTGTTGCAAACCTTTGCACTTTCTCTAATTTCTTGACGTGCTTGTGTGTGCGTGTGTGTGTACTGACCTAGTTCTCACCTAGTTGAGGTTGTAGGGGTCGAGTCCAAGCTCCTGGCCCCGCTTCTTCACTGGTCGCTACTAGGTCACTCCCCCTGAACCGTGAGCTTTATCATACCTCTGCTTAAAGCTATGTATGAATCCTGCCTCCACTACATCGCTTCCCAAACTATTCCACTTCCTGACTACTCTGTGGCTGAAGAAATACTTCCTAACATCCCTGTGATTCATCTGTGTCTTCAACTTCCAACTGTGTCCCCTTGTTGCTGTGTCCCATCTCTGGAACATTGTCTTTGTTCACCTTGTCAATTCCTCTCAGTATTTTGTATGTCGTTATCATGTCCCCCCTATCTCTCCTGTCCTCCAGTGTCGTCAGGTCGATATCCCTTAACCTCTCCTCATAGGACATACCTCTTAGCTCTGGAACTAGTCTTGTTGCAAACCTTTGCACTTTCTCTAGTTTCTTTAGGTGCTTGGCTAGGCGTGGGTTCCAAACTGGTGACGTATACTCCATTATGGGCCTAACGTACACGGTGTACAGGGTCCTGAACGATTCCTTATTAAGATGTCGTAATGCTGTTCTGAGGTTTGCTAGTCGCCCATATGCTGCAGCAGTTATTTGGTTGATGTGCGCTTCAGATGTGCCTGGTGTTATACTCACCCCAAGATCTTTTTCCTTGAGTGAGGTTTGTAGTCTCTGGCCCCCTAGGCTGTACTCCGTCTGCGGTCTTCTTTGCCCATCCCCAATCTTCATGACTTTGCACTTGGTGGGGTTGAACTCCAGGAGCCAATTGCTGGACCAGGTCTGCAGCCTGTCCAGATCCCTTTGTAGTTCTACCTGGTCTTCGATCGAATGAATTCTTCTCATCAACTTCACGTCATCTGCAAACAGGGACACTTCGGAGTCTATTCCTTCCGTCATGTCGTTCACAAATACCAGAAACAGCACTGGTCCTAGGACTGACCCCCGTGGGACTCACCCTGTGTGAGTGTACGTGTGTGTGTGTGATTGTACGTATGTGTGTGTTTGCTCACCCATATGCTTACCTATTTGTGGTTGCAGGGGTCGGGTCACAGTTCCTGGCCCCGCCTCTTCGCTAGTCACTACTAGGTCCACTCTCTCTCTGCTCCGAGAGCTTTATCGTATCTTTTCTTAAAGCTATGTATGGATCCTGCCTTCACTACATCGCTCTCAAGATTGTTCTACTTCCTGACAACTCTATGGCTGAATAAATACTTCCTAACACCCCTGTGACTCATCTGAGTCTTCGGCTTCCAGTTGGGACCCTTTGCTGCTGTGCCCCATCTCTGAAACATCCTGTCCCTATCCTCTCAGTATTTTATATGTAGTTATCGTGTCTTCCCTATCTCTCCTGTCCTCCAGTGTCGTCAGGTCGATTTTCCTTACCCTCTCCTTGTAGGACATACCACGTAGCTCCGGGACTAGTCTCGTTGCAAACCTTTGCACTTTCTTTAATTTTTTGATGTGCTTGACCAGGTGTGGGTTCCATACTGGTTCTGCATATTCCAATACGAGCCTGACGTACTCGGTGTACAGAGTCTTGAACGATTCCTTCCTAGGGTGTCGAAAAGCTATTCTTAGGTTTGCCAGGCAACGATATGCTGCAACAGTTATTTGGTTGATATGCGCCTCAGGAGATGTACTCTATATTATACTCATCCCAAGATCCTTTTCCTTGAGTGAGGTTTGCAGTCCCTGGCCACCTAGTCTGCACTCTGTCTGCTGTCTTCTTTGACCTTCCGCAATCTTCATGACTTTGCACTTGGTGGGGTTAAACTTCAGGAGCCATTTGTTGGACCTGGCTTACAGCCTGTCCAGATCCCTTTGTATTCTACCTGACCCTCATTATTCCGAACACAGGTATAGCATGGCCTGCGACCTGGTTGTAATGGGTTTCAAAGTTGAGCAAACTCAGCAATAGAATATAACGTGTATTTCCTTCACTAGATATAATTTCCCACATATATACAAGTATATACACTTATGTACACCATGTACAGAGATTGAATAGTAAGTGTACCACACGGTAACAAAAGATGGCAACAGCAGAAGCCAGAGAGAGTGCACCGTACTCTTTACTTGCGCACCGCAAGTCTGCCAATGCGTACCACAAGTGAACCACATTACTTTAGCTTTGGCGGGCTTTCCTGTGATTAGCCAATGAACCAAGGTACTGATTTAACGTTAAACTCCTAGCACCCGGGAGACAGCCTCAGTGGGAGTGTGACATACGCCGAATAAAATGTAACATACTCTCAGCACTTGAATTATTTGCATTAACTTAAGTCATCTGCATAAGCGGACACCTCTGAATCTATCCCTTCCTTCATGTCATTCAGATATACCAGAAACAGCACCAATCTTATGACTGACCCTTGTGGAGCCCCACTTGTCTCAGTCGCCCACTCTGACACCTCGTCGCATACCATCACTCATTTCCTTCCTGTAAGGTATTCTCTGATCCATTGCAGTGCCTTTCCTGTTATCCCCGGCTACTCCTCTAGCTTTTGCACTAATCTTTTGCGGGGAGAAGTGTTGAAAGCCTTCTTACAGTCCAAGAAAATGCAGTCAACCCACCCCACTCTCTCTTGTCTTACTGCTGTCACCTATTCTTAAAACTCCAGTAGGCTTGTGACGCAGGATTTCCCCCTCCTTTAAGCCATGCTTGTTATCGTGAAAAAGCTAACTCCTTTCTAGTTGCTTCACCAGTCTTTTCCTGATAAGCTTTTCCATGGCTTTGCATACTATACAAGTCACTGACACTGATCTGTAGTTTAATGCTACCTGCCTGTCTCATTCCTTAAAGATTGGGACTACATTTACTCTCTCACATCTCAAGTAGTTGTCCTGTTTCGATAGATGTGTTGAAGACTGTTAGTGATATAGTGCCTCTGCTCCCTCTCTCAGGACCCACAAAGAGATGTTTGGTCCCACTGCCTTTAAAGCATCAAGTTCACTTAGCAAAGGCTCATTCTAGTTTTCCCATTGATTCTTTTGCCCTTTGGAACGAAGCACTCCTCTGCCTCTTTGCATTTTGTAGTCATGTATTACATCATTTCATTAACTGTTTTTCCCACTGTACCTCATGAAGGAAATTCCTCATACCTGTGTAGTCCCCACTTTTATAGTTTGGCTTCTCCCATCCTACTTGTGCTGCTTCCCTCTCCACTTTTAGCTCTACAATATATTCAAAGCCCCAGTCCATCTGATCATTAGCTTTAAGGGGAATTTCATGTGATGTCCCCAATGTCTGAACTACTCAATGTGAATATGAGGTCCAGCCTTGCTAGTTCTTCCTCTTCTTTCTGGTGGTTTCCCTAACATGTTGATCCATTAGGTTTTCCAGTGCCACCTCCATCATCTTTGCCCTCTGCATTTCTGCTTCCCTGTGTGGCTCCAGATTTTCCCAGTCAAGCTCCTTGTGATTTAAATCATGATGGCCCATCTGACAACCTCAGTTAGTGTATTAACCATTGCTTCCCTTCTGTCTCCTCCTTCCAACTTCTCAAAACTCCACTGGGTTGTGATGAACAGTGCAACTCCCACTCCCCATCCTTCCTCATGATCTGATATCCGAATGGAAAGATATCATCTGTTATTCCTGTAAGCTTTGTTTCCATGAGAGCTATGATGTCTGGGGATGACTTCATGATTCTTTCATGCCACTCCTCACACTTGTTTGTTATTCTATCTACATTGGTGAGACATACCTTCAGTGTCTTTTCCAAAATTGTATTCTGGGGGGGTTTGTGGGGGCTTGGGAAGCAGGAGACCTGGCATGACACTATGTGAGGCTGCTGTGTAGGTGCAGTTTGTGCTGGAGGAGTGGGGTCTGTGAGTGTGCATAGTGGTTTGATGTGGGTTAATTTGTTTGGTTGTGGTATTCTGTGGGTGGTTCTTTGGGTGGGTGTGTTTGCTGGTCCTCCTGACTCTGAGTGTCCCTGCCTGTTTCTAGCCTTGTGTCTCTTGCTAATTGTGACTTTGTACCTTCTCTCTCAGTTTCTGCCATTCTGTGCATGTTCTGTCATGGTCGAGGAATATTTTATTTTGTTTCCTTTAGCCATGGTTTCTGCTGCATCATTTCTGTCCTGAAAACCAATTGACTGATCAATATTTTCCCCTCGAGTATCCCCCAATTCTCCAAAAAATTATCAGTTCACTCATGTCCTCTTCTCCTGTTTGCTTGATATTTTCAACCTCATTTTTCTCTCCCTGTCACCTTTCTACATATGTCCTCCTTTTGGCCTCTTGAAGCCCATGGATAAAAATCATCCTCTCTCTCTTCCCTTCCCATTGTTTTTCCCTCTGCATCTCTGGATCTTTTGATGGGCTGACAGTGCCTCTGCAGGAGACCTATCACCATTCCTACTTACAATTCCTAATGGTATGCCACTTTCTCTCAACAATTCCTGGTCCATGTAGGTCTTAGCAGAGGTTTATGTAGGTCTTAACCATTTCCTTTACTTCGGTCTCTGTGTACCTGCTCCTATTTCCAAGCTCTCCATGTTCATTAGTTCTGTATTTAGCTTCAGCTTTCTCAGTTCGGCATCTAGGCTCTGTTCCTGGCCTCTGCAGCATCGGCTTGCAGCTCCCACTTGTTGCTCTTTTCAGCTATCCTCTCCTTCATTTTATTGACAAGCTCCTCTGGCTTAATTTCCTACTCTTGCTCCGGCTTTCTCCTGAGCTCTTCTACCCATTCTTCCTTTCCAGGCCAATCAATTTTCCTTGGTTAATTTTTTTATGTGCTAGTTACCAGAAAATGTGTATGTGGTTTGTGAATATGTGATTTGTGTGTGTGTATGTGTGTGCACTCGCCTAATTGTACTCACCTAATTATGGTTACAGGAGTCGAGGCTCAGCTCCTGGCCCTGCCTCTTCACTGAGTGCTACTACGTCCTCTCCCTCCCTGCTCCATGAGCTTTATCATACCTCATCTTAAAGCTATGTATGGTTCCTATCTCCACTACCTCACTTGCTAAGCTATTCCACTTTTTGACTACTCTATGACTGAAGAAATACTTCCTAACATCCCTTTTACTCATCTGGGTCTTCAACTTCCAATTGTGACCCCTTGTTTCTGTGTCCCCTCTCAGGAACATCCTGTCCGTGTCCACCTTGTCTATTCCACGCAGTATTTTGTATGTTATCATGTTTTCCCTAACCCTCCTGTCCTCCAGTGTCGTCAGGCCGATTTCCCTTAACCTTTCTTCGTAGGACATTTGCAACTAGGTTAGTTCAACCTAGCTGCAAACTTTTGCACTTTCTCTAATTTCTTGACGTGTTTGATCAAGTGTGGGTTCCAAACAGGTGCTGCATACTCCAGTATGGGCCTGACGTACACGGTGTACAGTGTCATGAACGATTTCTTACTAAGGTATCGGAACGCTATTCTCAGGTTTGCCAGGCACCCATATGCTGCAGCTGTTATCTGGTTGATGTGTGCTTCCGGAGACGTCCTCGGTGTTATACTCACCCCAAGATCTGTCTCCTTGAGTGAGGTTTGCAGTCTTTGGCCACCTAGCCTATACTCCGTCTGCGGTCTTCTTTGCCCTTCCCCGATCTTCATGACTTTGCATTTGGCGGGGTTAAATTTGAGAAGCCAGTTGCTGGACCAGGTGTCCAGCCTGTCCAGGTCTCTTTGAAGTCCAACCTAATCCTCATCTGATTTAATTCTCCTCATTAACTTCACATCATCTGCGAACAGGAACACTTCTGAGTCTAACCCTTCCATCATGTCATTCACATATACCAGAAATAGCACTGGTCCTAGGACCGACCCCTGTGGGACCCCGCTAGTCACAGGTGCCCACTGTGATACCTCATCATGTACCATGACTCGTTGTTGCCTCCCTGTCAGGTAATCTCTGATCCATTGCAGTGCCCTTCCTGTTATACGCACCTGATCCTCTAGCTTCTGCACCAATCTCCTGTGAGGAACTGTGTCGAAGGCCTTCTTTCAGTCAAAGAAGATGCAATCAACCCACCCCTCTCTCTCGTGTCTTACTTCTGTTACTTTATCATAAAACTCAAGTAGGCTTGTGACACAGGATTTGCCTTCCATAAATCCGTGCTGGTTGGTGTTTATACTCTTGTTCCGTTCCAGGTGCGTATGTGTGTGTGTATGTGTGTGTGTGTTTGTGTGTGTACTCACCTAATTGTGGTTGCAAGGGTCGAGACTCAGCTCCTGGCCCCGCCTCTTCACTGATCACTACTCGGTCCCTGTCTCCTTGCTCCATGAGCTTTACCATACCTCATCTTAAAGCTATGTATGGTTCCTGCCTCTACTACATCACTTGCTAGGCTATTCCACTTCCTGACTACTCTATGACTGAGGAAATACTTCCTAACGTCCCTGTGACTCGTCTGAGCCTTCAGCTTCCAATTGTGACCCCTTATTTCTGTGTCCCCCCTCTGAAAAATTCTGTCTGTCCACCTTGTCTATTCCACGCAGTATTTTGTATGTCGTTATCATGTCTCCCTGACCCTCCTGTCTTCCAGTGTCGTCAGGCCGATTTCCCTCAATCTTTCTTCGTAGGACATTTCCCTGAGCTCTTGAACTATCCTTGTTGCAAAACTTTGTACTTTCTATAATTTCTTGACGTGCTTGACCAGGGGGGGGGGGGTTCCAAACTGGTGCTGCATACTCCAGTATGGACCTGACGTACACGGTGTACAGTGTCTTCAACGATTCCTTACTAAGGTATCAGAACACTGTTCTCAGGTTTGCCAGGCGCCCGTATGCTGCAGCAGATTTCTGGTTGATGCGTGCCCCCGGAGACATGCTCGGTGTTATACTCACTCCAAGATCTTTCTCCTTGAGTGAGGTTTGCAGTCTTTGGCCACCTAGCCTATACTCTGTCTGCGGTCTTCTTTGCCCTTCCCCGATCTTCATGACTTTGCATTTGGCAGGGTTGAATTCTAGGATCCAGTTGCTGGACCAGGTGTCCAGCCTGTCCAGGTCTCTTTGTAGTCCTGCCTGATCCTCATCTGATTTAATTCTCCTTATTAACTTCACATCATCTGCGAACAGGGACACTTCTGAGTGTGTGTGTGTACGTGTGTGTGTGTGTGTGTGTGTGTGTGTGTGTGTGTGTGTGTGTGTGTGTGTATGTGTTTGTGTGTGTGTGTATGTGTGTGTGTGTGTGTGTGTACTCACCTAGTTGTACTCACCTAGTTGAGGTTGCGGGGGTCGAGTCCGAGCTCCTGGCCCAGCCTCTTCACTGATCGCTACTAGGTCACTCTCCCTGAGCCGTGAGCTTTATCATACCTCTGCTTAAAGCTATGTATGGATCCTGCCTCCACTACATCACTTCCCAAACTATTCCACTTACTGACTACTCTGTGGCTGAAGAAATACTTCCTAACATCCCTGTGATTCATCTGTGTCTTCAGCTTCCAACTGTGTCCCCTTGTTACTGTGTCCAATCTCTGGAACATCCTGTCTTTGTCCACCTTGTCAATTCCTCTCAGTATTTTGTATGTCGTTATCATGTCCCCCCTATCTCTCCTGTCCTCCAGTGTCGTCAGGTTGATTTCCCTTAACCTCTCCTCGTAGGACATACCTCTTAGCTCTGGGACTAGTCTTGTTGCAAACCTTTGCACTTTCTCTAGTTTCTTTACGTGCTTGGCTAGGTGTGGGTTCCAAACTGGTGCCGCATACTCCAATATGGGCCTAACGTACACGGTGTACAGGGTCCTGAATGATTCCTTATTAAGATGTCGGAATGCTGTTCTGAGGTTTGCTAGGCGCCCATATGCTGCAGCAGTTATTTGGTTGATGTGCGCTTCAGGAGATGTGCCTGGTGTTATACTCACCCCAAGATCTTTTTCCTTGAGTGAGGTTTGTAGTCTCTGGCCCCCTAGACTGTACTCCGTCTGCGGTCTTCTTTGCCCTTCCCCAATCTTCATGACTTTGCACTTGGTGGGATTGAACTCCAGGAGCCAATTGCTGGACCAGGTCTGCAGCCTGTCCAGATCCCTTTGTAGTTCTGCCTGGTCTTCGATCGAGTGAATTCTTCTCATCAACTTCACGTCATCTGCAAACAGGGACACCTCAGAGTCTATTCCTTCCGTCATGTCGTTCACAAATACCAGAAACAGCACTGGTCCTAGGACTGACCCCTGCGGGACCCCGCTGGTCACAGGTGCCCACTCTGACACCTCGCCACGTACCATGACTCGCTGCTGTCTTCCTGACAAGTATTCCCTGATCCATTGTAGTGCCTTCCCTGTTATCCCTGCTTGGTCCTCCAGTTTTTGCACTAATCTCTTGTGTGGAACTGTGTCAAACGCCTTCTTGCAGTCCAAGAAAATGTGTGTGCGCGCGCGCGAGTAACCTGTCTTACCTGTCTATGACCAGTCAGACTAATTAGTCACAAGTGTCAAATTCAATAATCAGTAATTAACCCAAAAAAGTAATTAGTATCCCTCAGAGGTATAACCAGATACGTAACATAATTTATTGATTTAGCATACATAATGTATTACATGTATATTTAGCATACATAATGTATTACATGTATATTTAGCATACATAATGTATTACATGTATATTTAGCATACATAATGTATTACATGTATATTTAGCATACATAATGTATTACATGTATATTTAGCATACATAATGTATTACATGTATATTTAGCATACATAATGTATTACATGTATATTTAGCATACATAATGTATTACATGTATATTTAGCATACATAATGTATTACATGTATATTTAAAACCTTTCATGCTACTTGGCTCCTAAAAAAATATTATGATAATTGTACGAAAATATAACTTTGTATTTAAGTTTTCTTTTTCATTAAAAAAAAAATTTATTTCTTCAAATATATTCCTATATCTTCGTAGTATATATATTCTTATTTCTTCATATATTCTTATTTCTTCATATATTCTTATTTCTTCATATATTCTTATTTCTTCATATATTCTTATTTCTTCATATATAATCTTATTTCTAGTTTTAAAGATTATGTTATATATTGAATAAGATGTGAGGTACTGTGGTATCTTGATGATGTAAGGTACTGTGGTATCTTGATGATGTAAGGTACTGTGGTATCTTGATGATGTAAGGTACTGTGGTATCTTGATGATGTAAGGTACTGTGGTATCTTGATGATGTGAGGTACTGTGGTATCTTGATGATGTAAGGTACTGTGGTATCTTGATGATGTAAGGTACTGTGGTATCTTGATGATGTAAGGTACTGTGGTATCTTGATGATGTAAGGTACTGTGGTATCTTGATGATGTAAGGTACTGTGGTATCTTGATGATGTGAGGTACTGTGGTATCTTGATGTAAGGTACTGTGGTATCTTGATGATGTAAGGTACTGTGGTATATTGATGTAAGGTACTGTGGTATCTTGATGATGTAAGGTACTGTGGTATCTTCATGATGTAAGGTACTGTGGTATCTTCATGACGTAAGGTACTGTGGTATCTTGATGTAAGGTACTGTGGTATCTTGATGTAAGGTACTGTGGTATCTTGATGATGTAAGGTACTGTGGTAACTTGATGTAAGGAACTGTGGTATCTTGATGATGTAAGGTACTGTGGTATCTTGATGATGTTAGGTACTGTGGTATCTTGATGATGTAAGGTACTGTGGTATCTTGATGTAAGGTACTGTGGTATCTTCATGATGTAAGGTACTGTGGTATCTTGATGTCAGGTACTGTGGTAACTTCATGATGTAAGGAACTGTGGTATCTTGATGATGTAAGGTACTGTGGTATCTTGATGTTAGGTACTGTGGTATCTTCATGACGTAAGTACTGTGGTATCTTGATGTAAGGTACTGTGGTATCTTGATGTAAGGTACTGTGGTATCATGTTGATGTAAGGTACTGTGGTATCTTGATGATTACCTGGAGTTTACCTGGAGAGAGTTCCGGGGGTCAACGCCCCCGCGGCCCGGTCTGTGACCAGGCCTCCTGGTGGATCAGAGCCTGATTAACCAGGCTGTTACTGCTGGCTGCACGCAAACCAACGTACGAGCCACAGCCCGGCTGGTCAGGAACCGACTTTAGGTGCTTGTTCAGTGCCAGCTTGAAGACTGCCAGGGGTCTGTTGGTAATCCCCCTTATGTATGCTGGGAGGCAGTTGAACAGTCTCGGGCCCCTGACACTTATTGTAGACAGCCTGTACTGTCTGCACAGACAGCCCATGCTGTCTGCCAGCTTAGTTCATATTTTGCGCCACTCAGATGCTGCCCTCTGTAGCCAGACCTCTCGGTGGGCACGCCAGCCTGCCGGCCCTTGCCACGCTCACTCACACAGCGGCCTAGCAGGAAGACACAAGTACTCCTAGCTCTCTCTCGTGGGATGGCCCTGCCTGGGCCATGGGCACAAACACACAAGCCTGTGTACCCACCACGACTTAACAATAAAGAAAGAAGCCTCCGAAGACGTCTATCATTTGAACCCCGCTTTCAGCTCTACCAAATAATGTTATAAATGGTAGCAGCGGTGGTCGCAGCAGTGTGTTTGCCCAGAGAGAGGAAGGAAGGAATGAAGTTGTTCGCTTCATCCCCCTACACAACAAGCATCTGTCTCTCAACGAGTTATCATGATGTCGTGTCTGCACGTTTGAGCATCCAGACACAGGTACAAGCAGGATCCAGGCCGAAATTTGCCGAAATTCTCCGAGAATTGTAAGTGACCCCACGCTACAGCGTCCCACGCTGTTTCTCATGTCACGTGTTCAGCGTCACTTGTATGTTGCTGCTGTTGTTGTTCAGCTCAGCACAGCTGTTTCAGCAAGACAGAGGTGAGTTTTGTGGTGATTTCTGCGTCCAGTGTGAGCTTCTCCACGTGTTTGTGGGTGGGAGGAGGAGGAGGAAGTGGCCGTTCCTCACCTTGCCCATGCTCGCCCTACTCACGCTCACCCGTCTACCATACACTCACCACTGCCCACTCCCTCTGCTGTGTTTTCTGCTGTTTTCCGTGTGATTCATTGCCAGAGCTGTGTATCCGAGTGCCCGAGGCCACTCGAAGCTACGTGGATCAGCATGCCACGTAGATCAGCAAGCCACGTAGATCAGCATGCCACGTAGATCACAACGCCACGTGGATCACGATGCCACGTGGGTGTGGGCGATGTCAAGTGGATCTACCAGCCACGTGAGTTACCAGATGTCCCAGGCCACATGCTGTGGTCTGCTGCCCGCATCACATTGACGTCACCGACGATGCTGCCCGACTTCATGACGTCACGATGCCTGCTGACGTCACCTCACGATGTCTGCCTGACGTCACCTCGAGATGTCTGCTGATGTCACAGTGCTGCTGACGTCATCACACCTGACATCACATGATGTCACCATCAAGTGTTCAGTAATTATTTCAGTATTGTCGAGAAGATTAAGAGAAGATATATGTCGTGTGTTAATTCCTCTCAGTCAGTGTTCTCACATTTTAGTATATGTCTTAGTGTCAGTTTTGTGCACAGAAAAGCATCATTTGCTAGTTTAAGCCACGTACCGCATGTACCACGGGTGTGTTTAAAGTTTCCGTGTGTCCAGTGAGGTCTGAGCCAGACCTGAGTAGCACCACTGTGTTAAGTCACCCATGTGACCAGTGTGTTTGACAGCTATCAGACAGCCCTGAGCCCGAGCCCCCTTGTACAGAAAGCTTTTATGCTCCTCGCTCGTGATGTTCTGCAGAATCTTACCTGCTACGATTCCCATTGAGATTTGTTTCACTTCACCTCCAGACCGTCAGAGTGCAGTTATATGTAGAGAAACAAGTCTGGGGACACTTAGACTAACCTCTGCTATAACTCCAACTGTCGAGAGAATGACACACTGTGTCAGCCTCGTGTCACAAGCTTCAGTGAGCAGCCTGCACAAAGAAGATGTCATTTCGACTGCTAGCTCTCTCACTGCAGTCTGGTGTATGATGTTACGACTCCCAGATGTTTCGCCCAGTCGTCTCTGCCACGACTCACTCCACAACTCGCTCCACGCTCGCCGGCAGTGACAGCCCAGCGACAGTACCAGTCGAGAAGTGTCCTCCTGAGTCGCTTGCCAGAAGTCCTGCCCAGTTGCCGAGTTTTGTCGACGCCTCACTCGAGGGCACCAGCATGTTGTGCCCCAGGTTGAGTGAAAACCTGCAGCGACTCCTTCGATGACTGCTTCACCGTTCCAGAGGAGACCGTAACCTGTTACGTCACAGCTCAGCTGCAGCGATGTCTCCTGTGTTGCAGTATCTGTCCAGACGCAGGAAGGCGTGCAGTGATGCCCTTCGACGCTCACTGCCTATGACCATGATGTTTAGCACACCCCACATGTTTTTTTCTTCCCTCCCTGTACGAAGTTTTTTTTCCATGTCCATATGTATATATATATATATGTTTTTATTTTGTGTTCTGTGCCCTGTTCCTACGAGAGAGAGAGACAGAGTTTCTTTTGCCACCAGTATTGTCGCGTCGGGACGACGCGCGGTAGGTGGCTGAGCGTATGTAGACAGCCTGTACTGTCTGCACAGACAGCCCATGCTGTCTGCCAGCTTAGTTCATATTTCGCGCCACTCAGATGCTGCCCTCTAAAGTAAGGCCTCTCGGTGGGCACGCCAGCCTGCCGGCCCTTGCCATGCTCACTCACACAGCGGCCTAGCAGGAAGACACAAGTACTCCTAGCTCTCTCTCGTGGGATGGCCCTGCCCGGGCCATGGGCACAAACACAAGCCTGTGTACCCACCACGACTTAACAATAAAGTAAGAAGCCTCCAAAGAAGTTTATCATTTAACCACCCGCTTGCAGCACCTACCAAACAATTCTTTTTATATTACTGTATGGTCTCTTAACATGCTAGTGACACCCCTGCTTTTCATTGAGGGGATGTTGCATCGTCTGCTAAGTCTTTTGCTTTCGTAGTGAGTGATTTTCGTGTGCAAGTTCGGTACTAGTTCCTCTAGGATTTTCCAGGTGTATATAATCATGTATCTCTTCCGCCTGCATTCCAGGGAATACAGGTTTAGGAACTTCAAGCGCTCCCAGTAATTGAGGTGTTTTATCTTCGTTATGTGCGCCGTGAAGGTTCTCTGTACATTTTCTAGGTCAGCAATTTCACCTGCCTTGAAAGGTGCTGTTAGTGTGCAGCAATATTCCAGCCTAGATAGAACAAGTGACCTGAAGAGTGTCATCATTGGCTTGGCCTCCCTAGTTTTGAAGGTTCTCATTATCCATCCTGTCATTTTTCTAGCAGATGCGATTGATACAATGTTATGGTCCTTGAAGGTGAGATCCTCCGACATGATCACTCCCAGGTCTTTGACGTTGGTGTTTCGCTCTATTTTGTGGCCAGAATTTGTTTTGTACTCTGATGAAGATTTAATTTCCTCGTGTTTACCATATCTGAGTAATTGAAATTTCTCATCGTTGAACTTCATATTGTTTTCTGCAGCCCACTGAAAGATTTGGTTGATGTCCGCCTGGAGCCTTGCAGTGTCTGCAATGGAAGACACTGTCATGCAGATTCGGGTGTCATCTGCAAAGGAAGACACGGTGCTGTGGCTGACATCCTTGTCTATGTCGGATATGAGAATGAGGAACAAGATGGTAGGGAGTACTGTGCCTTGTGGAACAGAGCTTTTCACCGTAGCTGCCTCGGACTTTACTCTTTGACTACTACTCTCTGTGTTCTGTTAGTGAGGAAATTATAGATCCATCGACCGACTTTTCCTGTTATTCTTTTAGCACGTATTTTGTGCGCTATTACGCCATGGTCACACTTGTCGAAGGCTTTTGCAAAGTCTGTATATATTACATCTGCATTCTTTTTGTCTTCTAGTGCATCTAGGACCTTGTCGTAGTGATCCAATAGTTGAGACAGACAGGAGCGACCTGTTCTAAACCCATGTTGCCCTGGGTTGTGTAACTGATGGGTTTCTAGATGGGTGGTGATCTTGCTTCTTAGGACCCTTTCAAAGATTTTTATGATATGGGATGTTAGTGTTATCGGTCTGTAGTTCTTTGCTGTTGCTTTACTGCCCCCTTTGTGGAGTGGGGCTATGTCTGTTGTTTTTAGTAACTGTGGGACGACCCCTGTGTCCATGCTCCCTCTCCATAGGATGGTAAAGGCTCGTGATAGGGGCTTCTTGCAGTTCTTGATGAACACGGAGTTCCATGAGTCTGGCCCTGGGGCAGAGTGCATGGGCATGTCATTTATCGCCTGTTCGAAGTCATTTGGCGTCAGGATAACATCGGATAGGCTTTTGTTAACCAAATTCTGTGGCTCTCTCATAAAAAATTCATTTTGATCTTCGACTCTCAGTCTGGTTAGCGGCTTGCTAAAAACTGAGTCATATTGGGACTTGAGTAGCTCACTCATTTCCTTGCTGTCATCTGTGTAGGACCCATCTTGTTTAAGTAGGGGCCCAATACTGGACGTTGTTCTCGACTTTGATTTGGCAAATCCAGTCATTCCTGGAGTGGAACCACAGTCGATGGCCTCCACTCCAAACCAACAGATACAGATACTAATGCCGGAAAAAAAATCCCCCCCCAGTACCAACAATACCACCAGTCCGATAACATTCTTCTTTGCAAATATACAGGGTCTAAAGCCAGCAACAAACAACAAAATACCTTTCATCCGTGGACTGCTTGCAGAGGCAAAGGCAATGTTCGCGGCTTTCACTGAGACCCACGTAAAGGATCACTTGGACAATGAAATATGGATCCCAGGTTACAACCTATACAGATGTGACAGAGTGAACAGGCAAAAGGGGGGGGTTGGCCTGTACATTGCAGAGTCACTTGTTTGCACAGAACTGCTTAATGCCTCAAATGACGTAATGGAAGTTTTAGCAGTAAAGGTCGAGAACCAAAACCAAGTCATTGTGGTAGTCTACAAGCCTCCGGATGCAACATCCCAGCAATTCCAGGAACAGCTGTTAAAAATTGACCACTGTCTGGAAAATCTTCCAGCTCCTGCACCCAACATCTTGCTCCTGGGGGATTTCAACTTAAGGCACCTAAAATGGAGGAATATAGCAAATAATATTATTGCAGTAATAACACCAGGAGGCAGCTCTGATGAAAACTCACACTCACACGAGCTTTTAAATCTCTGCACAAAATTCAATTTAAACCAGCAAATAATAGAGCCTACTAGACTGGAGAATACACTAGACCTCATATTCACTAACAATGATGATCTGATAAGAAATGTCACCATATCAAAAACAATATACTCAGATCACAACATAATTGAGGTTCAGACATGTATGCGAGGAGCCCCAGACCGACAAAATGAGACTAGTCACGAGGGAGCATTCACCAAATTCAACTTCAATAACAAAAACATAAAGTGGGACCAAGTAAACCAAGTCCTAACCGATATAAGCTGGGAAGATATACTAAGCAACACAGACCCAAACTTATGCCTAGAACAGATTAACTCGGTGGCACTCGATGTATGCACAAGGCTTATTCCTCTAAGAAAAAGGAGGAGTAGATGTAAAATAGAAAGAGACAGGCGCTCCCTTTACAGGCGACGGAAAAGAATAACAGAGCGGCTAAAAGAGGTCAATATATCTGAAATGCGCAGGGAGACACTGGTCAGAGAAACAGCAAGCATCGAACTTAAGCTAAAAGAATCCTTTAGGAGTCAGGAATCGCGGGAAGAACTAAAAGCTATAAATGAAATCGAAAGAAACCCAAAGTATTTCTTCTCCTATGCCAAATCAAAATCGAGAACAACGCCCAGTATTGGGCCCCTACTTAAACAAGATGGGTCCTACACAGATGACAGCAAGGAAATGAGTGAGCTACTCAAGTCCCAATATGACTCAGTTTTTAGCAAGCCGCTAACCAGACTGAGAGTCGAAGATCAAAATGAATTTTTTATGAGAGAGCCACAAAATTTGATTAACACAAGCCTATCCGATGTTATCCTGACGCCAAATGACTTCGAACAGGCGATAAATGACATGCCCATGCACTCTGCCCCAGGGCCAGACTCATGGAACTCTGTGTTCATCAAGAACTGCAAGAAGCCCCTATCACGAGCCTTTTCCATCCTATGGAGAGGGAGCATGGACACGGGGGTCGTCCCTCAGTTACTAAAAACAACAGACATAGCCCCACTCCACAAAGGGGGCAGTAAAGCAACAGCAAAGAACTACAGACCAATAGCACTAACATCCCATATCATAAAAATCTTTGAAAGGGTCCTAAGAAGCAAGATCACCACCCATCTAGAAACCCATCAGTTACACAACCCAGGGCAACATGGGTTTAGAACAGGTCGCTCCTGTCTGTCTCAACTACTGGATCACTACGACAAGGTCCTAAATGCACTAGAAGACAAAAAGAATGCAGATGTAATATATACAGACTTTGCAAAAGCCTTCGACAAGTGTGACCATGGCGTAATAGCGCACAAAATGCGCGCTAAAGGAATAACAGGAAAAGTCGGTCGATGGATCTATAATTTCCTCACTAACAGAACACAGAGAGTAGTCGTCAACAGAGTAAAGTCCGAGGCAGCTACGGTGAAAAGCTCTGTTCCACAAGGCACAGTACTAGCTCCCATCTTGTTCCTCATCCTCATATCCGACATAGACAAGGATGTCAGCCACAGCACCGTGTCTTCCTTTGCAGATGACACCCGAATCTGCATGACAGTGTCTTCCATTGCAGACACTGCAAGGCTCCAGGCGGACATCAACCAAATCTTTCAGTGGGCTGCAGAAAACAATATGAAGTTCAACGATGAGAAATTTCAATTACTCAGATATGGTAAACATGAGGAAATTAAATCTTCATCAGAGTACAAAACAAATTCTGGCCACGAAATAGAGCGAAACACCAACGTCAAAGACCTGGGAGTGATTATGTCGGAGGATCTCACCTTCAAGGACCATAACATTGTATCAATCGCATCTGCTAGAAAAATGACAGGATGGATAATGAGAACCTTCAAAACTAGGGAGGCCAAGCCCATGATGACACTCTTCAGGTCACTTGTTCTATCTAGGCTGGAATATTGCTGCACTCTAACAGCACCTTTCAAGGCAGGTGAAATTGTCGACCTAGAAAATGTACAGAGAACTTTCACGGCGCGCATAACGGAGATAAAACACCTCAATTACTGGGAGCGCTTGAGGTTTCTAAACCTGTATTCCCTGGAACGCAGGAGGGAGAGATACATGATTATATACACCTGGAAAATCCTAGAGGGACTAGTACCGAACTTGCACACGAAAATCACTCACTACGAAAGCAAAAGACTTGGCAGACGATGCACCATCCCCCCAATGAAAAGCAGGGGTGTCACTAGCACGTTAAGAGACCATACAATAAGTGTCAGGGGCCCGAGACTGTTCAACTGCCTCCCAGCACACATAAGGGGGATTACCAACAGACCCCTGGCAGTCTTCAAGCTGGCACTGGATAAGCACCTAAAGTCAGTTCCTGATCAGCCGGGCTGTGGCTCGTACGTTGGTTTGCGTGCAGCCAGCAGCAACAGCCTGGTTGATCAGGCGCTGATCCACCAGAAGGCCTGGTCACAGACCGGGCCGCGGGGGCGTTGACCCCCGAAACTCTCTCCAGGTAAACTCCAGGCATAGGAGAAGAAATACTTTGGGTTTCTTTCGATTTCATTTAGGGCTTTTAGTTCTTCCCGCGATTCCTGACTCCTAAAGGATTCTTTTAGCTTAAGTTCGATGCTTGCTATTTCTCTGACCAGTGTCTCCCTGCGCATTTCAGATATATTGACCTCTTTTAGCCGCTCTGTTATTCTTTTCCGTCGCCTGTAAAGGGAGCGCCTGTCTCTTTCTATTTTACATCTACTCCTCCTTTTTGTGCATACATCGAGTGCCACCGAGTTAATCTGTTCTAGGCATAAGTTTGGGTCTGTGTTGCTTAGTATATCTTCCCAGCTTATATCGGTTAGGACTTGGTTTACTTGGTCCCACTTTATGTTTTTGTTATTGAAGTTGAATTTGGTGAATGCTCCCTCGTGACTAGTCTCATTTTGTCGGTCTGGGGCTCCACGCATACATGTCTGAACCTCAATTATGTTGTGATCTGAGTATATTGTTTTTGATATGGTGACATTTCTTATCAGATCATCATTGTTAGTGAAGATGAGGTCTAGTGTATTCTCCAGTCTAGTAGGCTCTATTATTTGCTGGTTTAAATTGAATTTTGTGCAGAGATTTAAAAGCTCGTGTGAGTGTGAGTTTTCATCAGAGCTGCCTCCTGGTGTTATTACTGCAACAATATTATTTGCTATATTCCTCCATTTTAGGTGCCTTAAGTTGAAATCCCCCAGGAGCAAGATGTTGGGTGCAGGAGCTGGAAGATTTTCCAGACAGTGGTCAATTTTTAACAGCTGTTCCTGGAATTGCTGGGATGTTGCATCCGGAGTCCACTCCAGGAATGACTGGATTTGGTGTACGATTTCCGCCATTTCCTGCCAGTTTTTTTTCCCTCCTGGCACTAAAAAACCTCTCCCTCTTGAGTGGCTGTGGCTACCCAGGTTTACCCATGGCCTGGATGTTTTGTATCTTTTTGTCCCCTTTAGATGGTGTGCCTGGCAATTTAAGTTATAGCACAGTCTTTCCTGTACTGAAGAGGTACACATTTCAAGGTGAAAAAGCTTACAGGAAGGGAGTTTGCATTTTCTTGTTGTCATATGGGCACGGCATTTTCTAGGATGGTCATAGTTGCACGTCCCGTCTTTTTTTCCAGATTTCCCATGTCTGCAGATGCCATGTGCATGGTATGTGCACAGGCTTGGTTTCCGTTTGCCTTGGGTTTCTGTGACTGTATTCCCTGTTGGTGCATGTTTACCTGTCTTATTTCTATCCTCTCTAGCACCAACAATGGAGCTCCCACCAGTTGTTTTTGGTAATATATCCTCACTATTGCTAGTGGAGTCCTCTTGTTTGCTATTTCCTGTGGTATTTCTAGTTTGCAATATTGGTTTTATCTTATCTTTGACTACACTTGTTTCCCCACTACGGCTCCTGTCCCCTATGAGGTCATTTATATGTATTCCTTCCTGCGTATAATTCCCGACTACCTGGACAAAATCTCCAGCTTCACCATTACTGTCTCCCAGGACAGCACCTC
This sequence comes from Cherax quadricarinatus, assembly GCF_038502225.1. Lineage (NCBI taxonomy): Eukaryota > Metazoa > Arthropoda > Malacostraca > Decapoda > Parastacidae > Cherax > Cherax quadricarinatus. The sequence continues at coordinate 32,048,570 of NC_091297.1, read as the reverse complement.
CAGCTTCACCATTACTGTCTCCTATGACAGCACCTCCAGCTTCACCATTACTGTCTCCCAGGACAGCACCTCCAGCTTCACCATTACTGTCTCCCAGGACAGCACCTCCAGCTTCACCATTACTGTCTCCCAGGACAGCACTATCGGCCCCGCATTTACTGACTACCAGGACATCACCTCCAGCCTTACAGTTTCTGACTACATGGCCAGTATCAAGGGCAGTACCATTCAGCCCAGACTTTTTATGTTCCCATCTGTTGTAGAAAGCTTCCAGGTTTTCTATGAAAGCAGCTTTGATGTTATCCTCTTTTAATACCCTTGTGATTTTAGTCCACAGATTTATCTCATTTGGGCATACCCAAAAACACTTCCCTGTTTTAATACTGCTTGTAGCTAGTTCTTGGATATCCGCACAAGGGGCGTGACACCAATTTCCACAAAAATGACAATTTATCCATGTGGAAGCCCGTTTGTTTGATTGACTGCAGACTACACAGAGCTTCATAATGATTTGAATGGTTGATTTACTGTAATTCTACTAGCAACCTCTTGAATACTCTATTAATAACCTCCTTAAATGAAGCTCTAGCTATTTGTATTTCTATTTCTAACTGTACTTGTATATTGGACAGCTTACCGGTGTACGTTCCTGATTTATTGTCCAACGAATCCGTTTGAAACCTGTCAAGGGTTCGGACCAGTCGAGGGTTCGGACCAGTCGAGGGTTCGGAACCAATCTGATCTGATCAGTGGGTCACTTATTTAAAACATACTGGTCGGTGATTCGGGCTAACACATGAAGGATCTACTGAAAATTATCTACCCGAGTAATATGTGATTTGATTGATACAAAAGTATAACTTGCGTGTTGAAGAACCGGTGATTGCTGGCAGCTCCTACAATGACGAACGGTCGAGCCTCAACCCTTGTTTATCAATCGCTGTATCTAGCTTTTCTAGGTTTTTTTCGTCTCCACCACAATAAATGCTATATTATCACTATAGTTGACTGGTGGAAATTTTGGAGGAAGGACGCTTTTTCTGTAGTAATAATTGCTTCTCGTTGTGTATATTGCGACCGCTGGTAACTACAAGCTACATGAAATTCACAGTATACGTCTGGTATTTCAAGAAAAAAGAAACTAATGAAAGTCACTCCACTCCACTAAGTACCATTATAATACTGGTTAGTTGCTACTACAACACTGTATTTTGCTATTCACTGGTATCACTAGATTATATGCGAGTACACTAGCAAGCCAGGAAGATTATTAAAACAGCTGACCTGTGGTAAGTTTCTGGCGACTTCTGGCACCTGCCTCTATAGGCTTATCACTTCATTTACAAATTCACCTGTTTTCAAATGACACTTTAGCCTTTATCATCTATATACTAGGGAGCCACTGTAGTATACACTATACACTGTGTATACACAATGTTATCAGGGAGACTTTCTTTCCTCTGACAAAGAAAAGTTCTATTATTATTATTTTGCACACGGCACACTAGGCCTATGATTCCCCTCTGGCAGTAAACTCTGCTAGGTACTGCACACTAATTCTCCTTTTTTGACTCAGTATATAATGTTTTCCGCCCAAGATTGGTTCCAGGCGCTAGAGGGATGTATCGTATAGGATTGATGGCACAAATTAAAGTTCTAGCACGTAAGAGCGACCGTGTAAACACGAGAAAACCCGGAGCACAACGAGGCACGCTGACACGCTGTCTTCTAGACAGTAAGGTACTGTGGTATCTTGATGTAAGGTACTGCGGTATCTTGATGTAAGGTACTGTGATATCTTGATGTAAGGTACTGTGGTATCTTGACGATGATGTATGGTATTGTGGAACATTGAAGCTGTGACGTATTGTGGTATCTTGATGTATGGTATTATGGTATCTTTAAGATGTAAGGTATTGTGGTAACTTGTTGATGATGAATGGTAATGTGGTATCTTGATGATGAAAGGTACTGTGGTATCTTGATGTATGGTGTTGAAGTATCTTGATGATGTAAGGTATTGTGGTATCGTGATGATGTAAGATATTGTGGTATCTTAATGATCATGTATGGTATTGTGGTATCTTGAAGATGTAAAGATTGTGGTTTCTTGATGATGTATGTTATTGTGGTATCTTGATGATGTAAGGTATTGCGGCATCGTGATGATGTAAGGTATTGTGGTATTTTAATGATGTATGGTATTGTGGTATCTTGAAGATGTAAGGTATTGTGGTGTCTTGATGATGTATGGTATTGTGATATCTTGATTATGTATGTTATTGTGGTATCTTGATGTAAGGTATTGTGGTATCTTGATGATGATGAAGTACGCTGAGGTCAGTGGTCACGTGAGGTCATACCTGTCCTAAGCTCTCTGGGATTTAGCGTGGGGTGTTATTGAGTACCATGGCTTGCTGTAGTGCTTTAGAATCTCAGGTTAAAGTGTTGAAGAAGGAGGTTCTACTTCAGGAGGAAAATAAGAAGCTGAAGCTTCACCTAGATGGGTTTGGGAGTGAGTGTGAGATGGATTTAGCTGGTAAGGGGGAAATGGTCACCAGTAGTGGCAAGTGGTTCACAGTTCAGACAGAAGGAAGAAAAGAAGGGTTAAAGGAGAAGATGTGAAGGAAGGAAATCGATTCTCTGTTCTCCAGGACGAGTGTACTTCAGAGGTTAGTGTGGTTGAAGGTACCACTGATTCCCCTGCTAATCAAGGTAAAAATATTCTAACTGTAGGAGATTCTCAGGTAAGATATATGTAACACAGATAGGAAGGTCAGACAGAGGGTGTGCCTTCCAGGAGCTGGTGTTGGTGACATAATCATCAGGTTGGATAATATTATGTCAGGTAATGGGAACAAGCCCATTATCTTAGTGCTGGGGGTAATGACGTTCTAAAGGGCAGGAGACAGGAGGTACTGGATAAGTACAGGCCAGCCATAGAAGTAGTCAGGTCTAAGGGAGGGATCCCTATCATATGTAGTCTGCATAGGAAGGGAGTGGGCAATGAATGGATGTCTAGGGCAATTGGTATAAATTGCTGGCTAGACAGGTACTGCAAGAAACTTGCAATTCCATTCATTGATAACTGTGACAAATTCTATGGCAAACTTGATATGTATGCAGGGGATGGGGTTCATCTCTCTGGTGTTGGAGTGGTTGCATTAGTCAATTCGATTGAGGGGGTAGTTGATGACTTGTCTAGGAATTTAAACTCATAGAGTATAGAGGTATGGGTGTTTGTGGGAAACAATCAGGCTGCAGTATTAGGATTGAAAACAGAAGATATTACCAGGATACCTCAGGGATATGTTTAAAAGACAATATTCAAAGTAAAGTTGCTAGTAAAGGCAAATCAATTTATCAACAAAGAGAGATAGAGGGCAACGAGTGACTAGCTCCCTTAAGGTTTACTGTACAAATAGTAGGAATCTAAGAAATAAGATGAGCTAAGATTACTTGGAAGTGCAGGTAATATACATATTATTGCTATAACAGAGACCTTGTTCAACTTGAAGGATAGAGAAATGCCTTCTGAATGTAACATACAGGGTTATAAACTATTCCACACTGATAGGGTCAACAGGAAGTGTGGTGGAGTGGCGATGTATGTCAGAGAAAATTTAAATTGGTGTCTTAGACATGATATAAGATTAGAAACATCGGACACAGAATTTATTTGGCTACAGTTTCTCGAGGTTCTTGAGAAATTAATTTTGGGTGTGATTTATAGGCCCCCCAAACCTTGATAGAGAGTGCAGTAAGCTGTTATGGGACGATATTCATAAGGCATCTAGATATGAAAATGTTGTGTTAATGGGAGATTTTAACTTTAGACAAATTGACTGGAAGAATGTGAGTCTAGTGACTTTCTTGATACGGTTCAGGATTGCTTTTTAAAACAGTTTGTGACAGAACCAACTAGAGGAAACAATCTGCTTGACTTGGTTCTTGCCAACAAAGAATCACTAATTAATTAAATCTTGAGGGTAATGATGAGCTTGGGGAAAGTGATCACAAATCACTTAGTTTCAGTATATCATGGAATTACCCAGATAACTGCAATCAAATCTCTGTCCCAGATTTTCGCTTGGCCGATTTCATGGAACTCAGAAATTATTTGGGTGGGCTAAATTGGGATGACCTGACTATGGGTTAGGTAGGTGATCTTGGTTGCCAATATGATGTTTTCCAGAGCATAGTTATAGCTGCCCAGACAACTTTTGTTCCAAGTAGGGAAATTAGATCTAACAATGATCCCAAATGGATGAACAATAGATTAAAACATCTCATTGGTCAAAAGAGAGGCATATATAGACGTATCAAAAGATGGGATTGGCAGTTAAGAAATCAATATATTCAATTAAAGAGAGAAATAAAAAAAGGAATAAGAAAAGCAAAAAGGGATAATGGTTGCAAGGGATTCGAAGACTAACCCAAAAGAGTTCTTTCAGGTATACAGAAGTAAGATTAGGGACAAGATTGGCCCACTTAAGAGTAACTCAGGCCAGATCACTGACAGTGATAAGGATATGTTTGAAATTTTCAGTACTTACTTCCTCTCAGTTTTTACCCAGGAAAATACTAGCGATATTCCAGAAATAATAGATTATGTAGAACAGGACGATTATAAACTATGCACGATTGTATTAACTAGTGACATAATCCTCAGACAAATAGAGAAATTAAAAGCTAACAAATCCCCAGGCCCTGATGAACTGTTTGCAAGGGTGCTAAGGCAATGTAAAGAGGAACTTAGCATGCCTTTGGCTAATCTTTTCAACATATCACTACAAACTGGCATAGTGCCTGATAAGTAGAAAATGGCAAATGTAATACCTATTTACAAGGCAGGTGACAGGTCCTTAGCTTCGAACTATAGACCAATAAGCCTTACCTCCATAGTGGGAAAATTTATGGATTCAATAATTTCCGAAGCAATTCGTAGCCATCTTGATAGGCATAAATTGATTAATAAATCTCAACACGGTTTTACAAAGAGGCGTTCCTGTCTTACGAGGAGGTAGATCATGGTAATGAATATGATATTGTGTATATAGACTTCAGTAAGGATTTCAATAGAGTTCCACATCAGAGGCTATTGAGGAAACTTAAGGCACACGGAATAGGAGAAATTTTTTCCTGGGTAGAGGCATCTTGATGTAAGGTATTGGGTATCTTGATGTAAGGTACTGAGGTATCTTGATGTAAGGTACTGGAGTATCTTGATGTAAGGTACTGGGGTATCTTGATGATGAGATGTAAGATATTGTGGTATTTTGTTGATGCAATATGCTGTGTATCTTGTTGATGATGTAAGGTACTGTGGTATCTTGATGTAAGGGATTGTGGTATCTTAGTTATGTAAAGTATTGTGGTGTCCTAATGATGTAAGGTACTCTGGTACCTTGATGATGATGTAAGACACTCTGGTATCTTAAGAATGATGTAAGGTACTGTGGTATCTTGATGATGATGTAAGGTACTGTGATATCTTGATGTAAGGTTCTGTGGTATCTTGATGATGTAAGACACTCTGGTGTCTTGATGTAAGATACTCCGGTATCTTGATGATGTACGATACTCTGGTATCTTGATGATGTACGATACTCTGGTAACTTGATATAAGATATTCCGGCATCTTGATGATTTAAGGTACTCTGACATCTTCAAGATGATGTAAGATATTCTGGCATCTTGAAGATGTATATATTATGGCAGCATATAATATGTACACCAGAATTAATAATATTGCACTTTAATCCCTTAAATATGAATAAATATAAATTCATCATATATATACACAGTGATACACACCTCTGAGTGCATCCTCCTTCCACTGTATCTCTCTGTAACATTACTCTACTAATTGAAAATTTATATGCATGAACTTTAAAAGGTTTGTCAAAGTCAGCATCCATTATAATGTCTTCTGATGTAAGGGTCTCTTCTGGTCTCTTAAAAGGTATGTCATTAGAATTCGTCCGGTGGAACTCCTCCATTCTACACAAAGTACTGGAGCCTTCCACTCACACAGGAAGCACTGGGGTTCAGTCTGAGGAGAGCAAACAAGCTTGAGCATCTCTTGCTCCTGCTCACATAGCAGTGAATATGTATCTGGATATTAGTCGACTGTTGTGGTTGACATATTGGGGAATGGGAAAGTATTGCGACCCCTGAATGGGTCACAATGTATATAATATATATCATTGCGCTCTTGCATTATGTCATTGTTTTGTTGGTATTTGATAAGGGGGAGGGTATCTTTTTACTTCCAGAGCACATATGTACGACTTTATAAATGTACCTTTGGTGGGGGTGGATGTATTGGTTTTAATGGTATGTGGTGAGGTTTTTACCTTTAAGAATTGTTTTGTATATAAAACTTGGCATAAGATGTATAAGTGTGCTGAAGTAGATTATCTGGATATGTTGTTGGTACACCTGTGTGAAGTGTTCCTTTTTCTTTTTGGATTGTGTATACGTATGTTGTACTTTAATTTTGTTGTTACATGTTGATTGGTTTAGTGACATATGTTTGCTTCCATGTATAATGTATACTGTATTTTAAATAAAATATAAATATATATATATATATATATATATATATATATATATATATATATATATATATATATATATATATATATATATATATATTATCTGTTCATATAATTTTTATATTGCTTATATTTGCGATAATAGCTAAATCATAAACATATTGCTTTATATTATTATTTGACTTAGTTATATTATTAGGTAGGATGTAACATATACATATATTATTCAGTGCTCATAGTTCAAGTCTTGATTGTCTAACTACTGTAATTATCGCTCGTTGCTAATTTCCCTGCCGGCTTCTCAGTGTTGCTGGGCAGAAGCAGCACGGAGTCACGTGACCAGGGGGGTGATCACACCTCACCTGGGTCAGACTGTTTTGCTCTGACTCGCCCTCTCTTGTCGGTTGGATGTTCTCCTGGCAAGACGCCCCACACTCCTCTCTTGTGGGCCCTTGTTGGAAGATCGTCTCTGTCGTTTTCTTGTTGGTTCTGTGGAACTTTGTTCACAGAACATTGTCTAGACTTAGTGATTTTCGACGTTGTACTGAGGTTGTGTGTCACACTGACACTTAGAAACTCAGGTCCTGAGCTGTAGCTTCTGACCTAATTTGTACTGGTATCTGTGTACTGTTACAGTCGGGGATTTTCTAATGCTGAACTTAGATTCAGTAGTATGGGAGTTTTGTGACTTTTGTGGAGGATCTGCTGATGGTCCCTACTTAGTGTCGTTATATTATCTCCTTGTTCCTGATTCTGTGTCACTTTTGCTTGTTATATTGCTGTTCGGCTTATCAGTCGTTTTATTGTTCAAGCAAGCTGTTATGATTGCCAGGTTGGTCAAGAAGTTAGTATATGTGAGGACTTTTAGTCAGTCACTGGTTACGTCTAGTCGATTCTTCACATACACACAAGCTATGCGAACTATTTAGAGCACTTACATACACACAAACTTATTTGTATATGTATGTATTATTAAATGTTAATGTATCAGACGGTACATAAGACATATAAATGTGATATGTGCCTTCAGCACAATATTACTGTACACGAGAGAAGTGATTATTATTATTTTGATTACTTTGATTAATTTAATTTGATAATATACTCCTAGACATCTTTATTATTAATAAACTTAATAAATTTTAATTTCCTTAGTTAGTAACCTACCAGTTGTAATCCTGAGGCACTATTGAATCTTACTAAATTCTAATGTATAATTGGACAAGGATACTGACTACTTGTTACAAAAACCCAGTAACAGGCTGGATGCTAGAAGGGCAGTCCTTTCTAGTATTCACTGGAGATCTCTATCATTATTAGATATCGCGTTTTTTGTAACAGAAAGATAGGGAAGGGGGTGTATGCCCTGTGTTACTGACGACCCTTTAAACCCTACATTACTGACGACCTTATATTACTGACGATCCTCTAAACCCTATCTTACGGACGACCCTCTAAACCCTATATTACTGACAAACCTCTAAACCCAATGTTACTGATGACCCTCTAAACCTTATGGTACTGACGACCATCTAAACCCTGTGTTACTGACGAATCTCTATTTGCTGCTTTATTTACTTGAAGATTGAAGATTTCAGTTCTAGTACACGCATCACTTCTCCCCTACACGCTCTCCCTCATCCCGACACGCTCTCCCTCATCCCGACACGCTCTCCCTCATCCCTACACGCTCTCACTCGCTCCAACACACACTCCCTCATCACCCAATATCACTGTCCCACTCGGCGAGGGACAGTGTAACCGTGGGGACGGAGCTCTCTACAGATAGTGTTACATCGCATAACATTGTTGAGTTGAAGTGACGAGAACACGCTGGTATCTTTATGAAGTTGCTTAACAATCCTATTACAAATCGTTGTGAACATTAGAAGTTAAAACAAGATAAGAGTGCTAGTGAACGCTTGGCGACCTACCAACTGCCAGTGTTGGACAAAATACCTTCAGAACTTTGAAAGTGCGCTTACAAAATATTGTGACTAGTGGAATAGTGCTAATAGAAAAATAGTACAGACTGGAGTCACTATTAGCATTACGAGGGTAAAAATAGAAAGTCAACAGTGAAGTAAGGGGAGTCAAGGAGCTCCCCTCAGGGATACATTAAAAGCCAGTGAATACAAGGTATATACACCAAACAAAACGTTGCGTTAGTAAGTCGGTGGCGCCTTTACTGATTCTTATCCTCATAACAGACATAGATACAAACACTTGCTACAGTTTTATATCATCACTTGTAGATGATATCAGATTTAGCACGAAAGTCTCCACGGTAGAAGACACGAAAAAAAAAAGAATATAGTATTAAAAAAAATCCTCCAGTGGACAGTGACAAATAAGTAACATGTTCAAGGGTGGCAGTTCCAACTGTTAAAATATTGAATAAATGAAGAATTTAAGAGAGAGACTGTATACAAAACGCAAGATCATCAAATAGAACGAAAAGAACATGTAAAATATTTTCGTGTAATAATGTCAGGCGACGTTTCTTTCAAAGTGCACAATATGCCAAACATCATAGCCAGGAAAATGACGGGGTAGACAGTGGGAACTTTTGTAACAAGGGAAATATGTTAGTGATGACACGTTTGACATCACAAGTGTTCTCTCTGATATATCTCTGCCCTTTCTGGGCAGGAAAGATATCAGAGCTGGATCAGATAGAGATCATTTAGAGACAGTAAAGCATTTAAATTGCTGAGAACGCCTGAAAGTCCTATATACGTATATATACTCGCAGGAGTGGAAGAGAGGGAGAGTTACATGAAAATGTATTCGTGGAAGGTACCTGAGTGCCTGGTCAGAAATCTGCTCACTGCTATAACATACGGGAGTGAGAGATATGGGAGAATGTATAAATAAACCAAGTTAAAAGCAGGATCGCCGTGGGCAATTTAAAAGAACATTATATTCATATCTGTTTTCCTAGAGTGTTTAACACTACCATAAGATATCAGAAACCCTCCCAGAAGAAGTATAGAATTCTCAGGAGGAAGTTACCTATACACTTCTGCCGAATGGCAGAAGGCTCACTGCTCAAATGGGCAGGTGGGAAGTTCACGATTTCAAGTAAACAACTTTGCAAAAGAGGTGTTAATGTTGCAGTTTTATAACTGTAGTGTAAGCGCGCCTCTGGCAAGACAGTGATGGAGTGAATGATGGTGAAAGTTTTTCTTTCTCGGGCCACCCTATCTCGGTGGGAAACGGCAGATGTGTTAATAAAAAACAACTCTGCAGAAAGAAAAAAAAAACTTAAAAGAAACACAAACATACTATGTATATACTATCGGAATATATAATATTCATTGATTAGGGCCTATTCTATTCAAATAAAAAATTTATGTTAACGCCCGAACAAACACCGCCAGTTAGATGCTAAAAATTGCTATTAAATTTAGACCTCAAATCGACTATATTATTGTCTAGATTCCAAGTAATTCTTAGAAGGCCAAGGGAATTCCCACTTTATTTTTGGGTGTCTTAAGGGTCACTTTCCTGCAAAATCCCAAGATTCTTCCTTCCTATTAGCACTGTCGGCTATTTAAGCTCGATTTATGAGTTATGTTACTTTGCAACTGTGATTTATGAGTTGGGTCACCTTGCAGCCGTGATTTATGAGTTGCTTCACCTTGCAGCCGTGATTTATGAGTTGCTTCACCTTGCAGCCGTGATTTATGAGTTGCGTCACCTTGCAGCCGTGATTTATGAATTGCTTCACCTTGCAGCCGTGATTTATGAGTTGCTTCACCTTGCAGCCGTGATTTATGAGTTGCTTCACCTTGCAGCCGTGATTTATGAGTTGCGTCACCTTGCAGCCGCGATTTATGAGTTGCGTCACCTTGCAGCCGTGATTTATGAGTTGCGTCACTATGTATACACGTTGTCCTGTAATATGCCTAGTTGGCAAGCTATATCTACAGAGGAGAGACCATTCTCCCTTTTCCCATGCCTATTAGGCTTGCCTACGATCCAGACGTGGCAGGTATTAATAGTCAGGTCACTACATGGGTCTGACATCACTCCTATAAACATTGCCATTTGAATCTATTTTCTAATGTGTTTAACTTTTGCACTCCGTGGTAGGCAAGCACATATTGTTCCTAATGGCTTTGTCACATAATATATAAACAGTTCGAATGTATAATGACGTTTTGTAAGTAAATGATCATAATTGGATTTGCTAGTGAATGGTTTTTCAAAAAGCCGGATTGCTCATTCGCTTCTAAATCTAATTTTCTCGTGTTATACATTTGCATGCCGAAGGGCTGGCCAGTTTCTTCTTTCCCATAGCCAGGATGTGCGTGTAGATTCTTCATCTCGTTCTGCTGGAATCTTCAGTGTCGTAAAGACAGACTTGTGGTCAGATGATTCAACATAGCCAAGGGCTTGTCAATGACTGCGCCCTCCGATAGATCACTCACTACTGGGTTGAGAGAGGAGCCAGAGATGTGAGTAGTAATCAAGAAAGATCCTCATGTCCAACAAACTACAAGGTCGACAAGGTTTGTAAACATGAATGATTAATTAAAACCAGGAAAATAAACTCATGCCATAGAACATCAATCATTATCTAAACTACCTATTATATATGAGACATTTATTGAAATAATTAAGGTGCTACACTATCTTACTCTCTTCATTTGTTTTTACAATCACTAGCCCAGGTGCTACAGTGTTTTACTTTCATTTATTATTATATATATTCACTATCTTCTTTATTTTGCTTTAAATATCTTCCATAGTTCATATACTCACTTTTGTTAAAATAATTTAGGTGCTAGTTCAGATGCTAAAGTGTATAATTAAGGTGCTAGTTCAGATGCTAAAGTGTATAATTTAGGTGCTAGTTCAGATGCTAAAGTGTATAATTAAGGTGCTAGTTCAGATGCTAAAGTGTATAATTAAGGTGCTAGTTTAGATGCTAAAGTGTATAATTAAGGTGCTAGTTCAGATGCTAAAGTGTATAATTTAGGTGCTAGTTCAGATGCTAAAGTGTATAATTAAGGTGCTAGTTTAGATGCTAAAGTGTATAATTAAGGTGCTAGTTTAGATGCTAAAGTGTATAATTTAGGTGCTAGTTTAGATGCTAAAGTGTATAATTTAGGTGCTAGTTCAGATGCTAAAGTGTATAATTTAGGTGCTAGTTCAGATGCTAAAGTGTATAATTTAGGTGCTAGTTCAGATGCTAAAGTGTATAATTAAGGTGCTAGTTTAGATGCTAAAGTGTATAATTAAGGTGCTAGTTTAGATGCTAAAGTGTATAATTAAGGTGCTAGTTTAGATGCTAAAGTGTATAATTTAGGTGCTAGTTCAGATGCTAAAGTGTATAATTTAGGTGCTAGTTCAGATGCTAAAGTGTATAATTTAGGTGCTAGTTCAGATGCTAAAGTGTATAATTTAGGTGCTAGTTCAGATGCTAGAGTGTATAATTTCATTGTTTTCCTATAATTTTCCCTAGATTTAGAATATCTACATAGTTTTATTCCTAAGTCTGGTTATAGATTCACTATAAATCTTTGATTACAAGCGCTGATCTTATACCAACCTCCCATTTGTAACAATCCATTAGCCAGTAAGATAAAGTAGTTAAGTATCATAATTATTAAGAACATAATATCTTATTAAAAAATCTAGTTGTAGAGTCACATTCTTATGACTACAAGCATTGATCCTGATGTAAACTTTTTCTTAAATGAATTACACGAATCAAACAGCAACTGCAATTATTATACAGCAGACCAAGCAAAGACATTACTCAGAGCAAACAATAACATAACTATCCTTAATTACAATGTTAGATCCTTGAGCAAACATTATGATGACCTCACAGCATTACTCAATTCCCTTCATTCCAGTCTGTCAATCATCATACAGAAACTTGGCTAAAACCTGGTATTACAGATGTCTATGTCATTCCTGGTTACTCAGCCATACACAACTGTAGGACAGACCAGCAAGGGGGTGGAACAGCCATATATTACTCAAATCAACTTGAATGTATCTATAAATCTTGCACAAGGGATGAGCATGGTAAATATATCATAACTAAATTTAAATCAAAACACCTACAAAAAACCTTCACAGCTATAAACATGTACAGAGTTCCACACTCAAACATTTACCACTTTAGTGAAAAATTAGGAAACTTGATAACTGATGCACATATGAACAAAGACCACCTGCTGCTAACAGGAGATTTCAACATACATCTACTACATGACCAGGATCCACAAGTAAACGAATTCACAAACTCTATGAGCAACTGCTTGTTGCTACCAACCATATCTAAACCTACAAGAATCTCCAAGACCAGTGTCTCTTTAATAGACCACATCTGGACTAACACCATATCCCCTTTAAAATCAGGCATAATAACATACAATACCACAGACCACTACCCAACCTTTCTCATAACCAATCTAGGTAGATTGCCCCAAAGACACTACTAAAGTTACCTTCAGACTACATAACGAGAGAGCTGTAAATAACTTTATAGCGGCTATGAATAACATTGACTGGCAAAATGAGCTCGAAACATTTACAGATAAGAATGAATGTATAAATAATTTTCTAAAAAAAAAAAGCCCATTACCTCTATAACAACCATTGCCCTAGAAAAACTAAACAGATCACAGCTAAGAGACTGAACAGTCCCTGGCTAACACCCAGCATCCTTAAATCCATTAACACAAAGCACCAATATGAAAAACAGTACAGAATGGGTCAAATAACTAGAGACCAGTCAAAACATTACTCGTCAGCTCTTACCAGCCTCGTAAGAAGGTCTAAAAAATTGTATTATGAAAGCAGACTACAATCAAAGGTGATATGAAAAAGACCTGGAAAACTCTATCTGAAATTCTTGGAACTAAAAAGATATCCAAAAACAAAACAATCAAATTAACAAAATCAGACGAACTCCAACTCCCACCAACTGAAACAGCAGACTCAATGTTTTCTTCTCTACCATAGGAAAGAACCTAGCAAGCAAAATCCCAAGCTCAAACACCCATCCATCTGACTACCTCACGGGCACCTACCCGAATACACTATTCCTTGCTTCAACCAGCCCAACAAAAGTCTCGCTCATCAACACCCTTAAAAACAAGGCAGGAGACATAAACAACTTGCCAACTTTTATGTACAAAAACGCTTCTCAAGTATTGCCACCAATTATTGCAACACTAACAAATCCCTTGAATCCTCCACCTTCTCAACAATTCTCAAAATAGCGAGGGGTCACTCCGATACACAAAGGAGGTGACCAAGCTGACTTAAATAACTATAGACCAATATCTAACTTACCACTCCTCTCTAAAATCTTTGAAAAATTAACTCATAGACTGATCTATTCCTACCTCGTCTCACACAACATACTAAACCCCTGTCAGTTTGGATTCAGGAATAATAAAAGCACAAATGATGCCATCATACACATGCTAGAACTAATATATACCGCACTTGAATAACAAAAAAAAAAGGCACAATACCGTGACTGGAACGATATACAAATAACCCGCACATAAAAGAGAGAAGCTTACAGCGACGTTTCGGTCCGACTTGGACCATTGACAAAGTCACACTAACCAGAAGTTGTTGTTGTTGTTGTTAAAGATTCGCCGGTGTTCTCCCGTCCCGGGCCCTTCCACTTGGTGGCCCGGCACTGCCTCCCTGTCTAGGGAGTGTCTGAGACCTAAGTCTCCCATGGGAGGAGGCACAAGTACCCCCCCTCATCTTGTGAGCCACAAACTCGGGCTCTCGCACCAACCCTGCCCTAGAAGGGCAAGGCACGGTGTCGATCGTGCTAGCGCTGTGCTCTCCTGTGTGGAGTGTCGTGTGTTGGTGCTAACCAGAAGTAAAGCAGGACGGCTATATATAGGCAGGAAGAGGTGGTGTTAGTAGTAGTAGTAGTAGTACAAGAATGGTATATAATACCGACAAGATGAAATTAAGACACATGCGCAACACCCGGGCATCCCTATCGTAGACATTTCGCCATCCAGCCAGCCACTGAGCCAGCCACTGAATGGCGAAACGTCCACAACAAAGACAACCAGATGCCGCACATGTGTCTTAATTTCATCAGTAGTTGTAGTAGTAGTAGCAGTAGAAGAGGTAGTAGTAGTGGTGGTGGTAGAAGTGGGAAATAAGGAGGACGAGCCAGTCAAATACAAAGGAAGGGGAGCACTGCAAGAGAGCTAGGTGCCCACTGAGGGAGAGCAAGCGCACAGAGGTGCGTGAAAGGGGAAGTAGTGAAATAAATGAAGAAGGAACAGAAACACGAGACAGAAGAGAGAAAGACAATGCAGAGGAGAAAAGGAAAGAGGAAAGGGGAAGAGGGAGAAGAAGAAAAAGAAAAAGAAAATGAAAAAAAGAAAAAATGAGGAGTCAGGTTAAGTCACGGGTGTTCTGAAGTTTGGAGCAATTTACAATGTAGTGGGAGAGGAAGGCATCTACAGAGACGAAGCCAGGGCTAAGATTCATACAAGGAAAGTTGTGTATTAGAGAGGATTCAACTAGACGGCGACTGTTCGAGTTGGAAGTAGGGAAGACAGTTTTAGCAGAAGACCAGTCAATAGGATGGCTATGATCTCCGACGTGACAGAAAAGAGCATTGTTAGTGTCGGCAAACCTAACACTATTTTTGTGCTCCCTAAGTCTGTCAGAAAGAGATCGACCAGTTTCTCCGAAGTATTGAAGAGGACAGGAGGAGCAAGAAATAGAGTAGACACCAGGAACATCTGTAGAGGGAGGAGAGGTATGAACTAGATTTGTGCGAAGAGTGTTAGTCTGGCGGAAGGTAAGCTTGATGTCTAAGGGACGGAGAGAATTGTTGAGTTTAGAAAGACCGGAAATGTAGGGAAGGCAGAGGATAAAAGAGTTCCCAGGAGTAGAGAGTTTGGGAGAGAAGAAATTGCGTTTAGCACGTGAGAGGGCAGAGTCTATGAAATGGGAAGGGTAGCCAAGACGGGAAAACGAATTATGAAGAGTGGAAATTTCTGCTGGAAGGAACTGAGGATCACAGATGCGGAGGGCATCTGTGATCTGTGACTTAACCTGACTCCTCATTTTTTCTTTTTTTCTTTTTCTTTTTCTTTTTCTTCTTCTCCCTCTTCCCCTTTCCTCTTTCCTTTTCTCCTCTGGGTTGTCTTTCTCTCTTCTGTCTCGTGTTTCTGTTCCTTCTTCATTTATTTCACTACTTCCCCTTTCACGCACCTCTGTGCGCTTGCTCTCCCTCAGTGGGCACCTAGCTCTCTTGCAGTGCTCCCCTTCCTTTGTATTTGACTGGCTCGTCCTCCTTATTTCCCACTTCTACCACCACCACTACTACTACCTCTTCTACTACTACTACTACTACTACAACTACTGATGAAATTAAGACACATGTGCGGCGTCTGATTGTCTTTGTTGTGGACGTTTCGCCATTCAGTGGCTGGCTGGATGGCGAAACGTCTACGATAGGGATGCCCGGGTGTTGCGCATGTGTCTTAATTTCATCTTGCCGGTATTATATACCATTCTTGTACTACTACTACTACTACCATCACCTCTTCCTGCCTATATATAGCCGTCCTGCTCCACTTCTGGTTAGTATGACTTTGTCAATGTGAAAGTTAAGACACATGTGCAACATCTGGATATCTTTATTGTAGACGTTTCGCCATCCAGTGGCTTTATCAATACAGATTCTAGGACATAATAGGAAGACAGTAGAACTATATACAAAAGATGAGGTAATCAGTCCCTCGGCCTTGGAGTTAGTGTTCACAGCCGAGGGACTGATTACCTCATCTTTTGTATATAGTTCTACTGTCTTCCTATTATGTCCTAGAATCTGTATTGATAAAGCCACTGGATGGCGAAACGTCTACAATAAAGATATCCAGATGTTGCACATGTGTCTTAACTTTCATATTGTCGGTATTTTATACCTTTCTTGCACAACTTGTCAGACACTGCAACATCATGGAATCTTGGTTCAGAGGACATCTACAAGACCTTCTTCACGGTTGCTGCAACTAACCCATCTCTTTGGGAAGGACCTACTTCCACTGGGGAATCCCGCCTACCAGTGACTTTGCCCTCGTCTGCTGCCCGTCCCTATCCACTGACGCCTATATAACCGCCAGTCTTCTTGTCTTTGCTCCAGATTCTCCTCCACCACGATGCTGTGAACACTAACTCCAAGGCCGAGGGACTGATTACCTCATCTTTTGTATATAGTTCTACTGTCTTCCTATTATGTCCTAGAATCTGTATTGATAAAGCCACTGGATGGCGAAACGTCTACAATAAAGATATCCAGATGTTGCACATGTGTCTTAACTTTCATATTGTCGGTATTTTATACCTTTCTTGCATGACTTTGTCAATGGTCCAAGTCGGACCGAAACGTCGTCGTAAGCTTCTCTCTTTTATGTGCGGGTTATTTGTGTACCGCACTTGAAAAGAAAGAAGTCCCGCTGGGAATTTTCATTAATTTATGTAAAGCTTTTGATACAGTCGACCACGAACTGCTGCACATTAAAGTAACACACTATGGTATAAGAGGCCACTCCCTCAACGACCTAAAGTCATACCTTAGTAACAGAACTCAATATATGCACACAAATGGTGCAAACTCTTCCACACAACCAATCACAGTAGAAGTCCCACAGGGAAGCTTCCTTGGACCACTCCTCTTTCTCATCTACATCAATGATCTACCGAATGCCTCACAGCTTTTCAAACCCATATTATTTGCAGATGACACTACATACGCCTTCTCACACCCAAACCCAGTCATACTCGCCAACACTGTCAGTGGTGAATTGCAGAAAATATCTGCCTGGATGATGACTAATAAACTTATCCTAAATACTGACAAAGCCTATTTCATTCAGTTTGGAAACAAAGCTGCAAATATTCCACTTAACATAACACTAAACGGATCACAGCCACAAGACTCACTGAGGGAAAATTCCTAGGAATCCACCTTGACAGTAGCCTCAAGTTCCAGACACATATACAACAAATAACCAAGAAAATCTCTAAAACTGTAGGCATATTATCAAAGATACGAAACTATGTTCCACAATCAGCTCTCCTGACACTGTATCATTCACTCATCTACCCTTATCTCACATATGGAATTTGTGCATGGGGATCAACAAGATTAAATCACCTAAGACCACTAATAACCCAGCAAAAGACAGCAGTCAGAATGATAACAAATTCCCACTCCCGACAGCATACTCCATCAATATTCAGAAGTCTAAATCTGCTCACCATTAAGAACATCCATACTTATTCATGTGCCTGTTACATAAATAGAACAATACACACAAACATAAACCCTCCACTCAAACTTTTCCTCACCAATCTTAACAAGACACACGACCATAACACAAGACACAGATCTCTTTTTGATGTACCTTGTGTCCATATCACACTGTGTAAAAACTCTATGCACATAAATGGCCCCAAAATTTGGAATTCATTACCAGAAAATACCAAAGTAACCCGGTCTGAAAATTAATTTAATACTCTTCTCAAAAGCAACTTAATCACCCTAGATTAAATACTCAATATTTAACACTACCAATAAATCTACCAATTACCTAAATCTTAAGACTTCATAACTAGACAACTAAGCTCATATACTGACAAATTACCACACACAGGTATACATACCTACCAAAAGCAGTATCGCCCTTCACCAAATTGTAGCAGTCTCATACTGTAAACTACTGTAAACTACTCTTGAATAATGTTTCATAAAAAGCTTTTTTGAATACATGAATATATCCTTTGGCTTGTATAAATTAGATTCGCTTATAATTAATAGAACTACTGTACAACTATGATAAATTTCCTTAGTGTTAAGAAGTCAGTAAACCATTAACTTAAGTCAGCCCATAATGCCTAGGCATAATAGAGGTTCTCTTTGTACTGCAACCCAGTATTGTAAAAATATAATCTCAATGTACTACTTGCAAATAAATAAATGAATTTGAATTTGAACATAGAGTTGTTTGTAGATAAATACACGGAACGTACAGAAAATAAATTTTCTCAACCAGTCACCATCGTTCTTAGAATCTAGAGAAATTCCTGTTTTTACGTCGTCTCAGTTGCCAGATATCATTTCTGCCCAGCGGAGTCAAGAAACTTATTTTTTCTCCGGCTGTCCCTCCGCTGGATATGCACCTCCTCCAAGTGCTGACCAACAGCAGTAACAGCCTGGTTGATCAAACAAGCACCAGACTAACCTGGCCTAAGGCTGGCTTGTCGGAGTAAGAAAAACTCTCGAAACTATAACTGCTAAATGTATGTCAGAGGCAAAGGTAAATCACGTCATTAACACTGATAAACACGTTATCAACATTAACAAATATACACATAATACAAACACACACTTCGTTAAAACTAACAAACACACGTCAGTAGCACTAACTTCAGTAACACTACCAAGCTTATGACATTATCACTAAAAAACACTACGTTACTGATCCAAACATGTACATCATTCACGCTAACACACCCGTCATTAACATGCACACACTTCATGACATCAACAAACACATAGGTCAACATTAACAAACACACAGGTCAACATTAACAAACATGTTATTAATTAACACTGACAAATACGCACGCCATTAACCTTAACACACACATCGCTAGCATTAACAAACAAGCAGATCATTAACATTAACAAACGCACACATTATTAACATTACCAAAAAACATGTCATTAACATTAACAAATACGTCATTGGCATTAACAAACAGATCATTAACATTAACAAACGCATACATTATTAACATTAACAAACACGCCATTGACGCTAACAAACACACATCAATAACCCCTGACAGACACACACTTCATTACCATTAATAAACACACACACGTCATAAACACAAACACACACACACACACGTCATAAACACAAACACACACACACGTCATAAACACAAACACACACACACGTCATAAACACAAACACACACACACACACACGTCATAAACACAAACACACACACACACACACGTCATAAACACAAACACATACACACACACACGTCATAAACACAAACACACACACACACACGTCATAAACACACACACACACACGTCATAAACACAAACACACACGCACACACGTCATAAACACAAACACACACACACACACACACACGTCATAAACACAAACACACACACACACACACACGTCATAAACACAAACACACACACGTCATAAACACAAAAACACACACACACACGTCATAAACACAAACACACACACACACACACACACGTCATAAACACAAACACACACACACACACGTCATAAAGATTGGCAGATATAGAACAGTAACATTTACAAACAAGTAACAAACGTACACAACTGACAGTAACAAATACCCAACAGACCTACACATCGTTAGCAATGACAAACACCAAACAAACGCGCACATCACTGACACTGACGAGCACATGACCACGCAGATAGACGGCTGCAAAACTCCGACAAGTGGGTATAAAGACACTGGTAGCAGAAAATTCTTTCATTTACAACGTCTCGCCCATGGCTGGGCTTTATCAATTATTCGGCGAAATGTTGCGTCAATCATTGGTTTGTACTTAGCTGGTAATTAGAAGACAAAGTAATAGTTAATTGTTAAATAATATGTTAATTACCCACTTGAGCCATTGTCTTGGTGGGGAGGTAGGGAGTGGTTGTTGGATGTGTAGTGGTGGTGGGGGTGGTGACGGGATGTGGGGTGTTGGTGGGGTGGTGACGGGATGTGGGGCTGTGCTGGTGGTTCGAAGTGGTGGTAGATAATGGTGATGGTGGTGGTGGTGGCTGGTGGTGATGGTGGTGGTGGTGGTGGTGGCTGGTGGTGGCTGGTGGTGGTGGTGGTGGCTGGTGGTGGCTGGTGGTGGTGGTGGTGGCTGGTGGTGGCTGGTGGTGGTGGTGGCTGGTGGTGGTGGTGGCTGGTGGTGGTGGTGGCTGGGTGGTGGTGCATGGTGTGATAATGATGGTAGTGGTGTTGATAATGAGTTGCGATGGCGGGTGTTCTGATATGTGGGTTTGAAGCCTCTCAACTACGCTAGGATCATTAAAGCTGCACATAAGATCTTCACCGGAGGACAATTATACATTAATCCCTTTAATAGGGATTATCGTAAACTCTCATCATATAAACACTAAGAGAAATTCACCTCTCAATCTATCCCGTGTTGGTAGTTGTGGTGATGGTGGTGTATTTATGATAGTGATTGTGAGTGATGGTGGTGATAAATTGGTAAAGGATGGTTTTAATATACAGGTATTATTGGTCACTGTTTCTTGCCACGGACTGACTGATAACGAGTGCCTTGTTGCATTAATTTATTCATAATTTCCGGTGTTAATGGAAATTCATTAAGTTTGTTTATTATGTAGATCACTTTATTTGAACATTAAAACACTCACGCGACAGTTGGGTATCTTTATTGATGAAACGCTTCTCCTACACAGTAGGCTTCTTCAGTCAAATATAGAGGAAGAAGGTGTAGTAGTGAAATGAAGATGATATAATCAGTGCGTCAACCTTGGAGAAAAAGCATTTGAGGTGGTCAGTCCCTCAGCCTGGAGAATAGTTCAACTCCATGATCTGGAACGACATAAAGCTGAAGAATGAGAATGGAATCTTAAATACTGTCGAAGGTGAGGTGGAAGATCTCGAAGATGTGTTGCAGGGGCTCACTAGTAGAAGCAAGAAGGCAGGTCCATCTGGAATCCAGCCCTTCTCACTCTCAACTAGTAAATATGCAATGAAATAATGGAAGATATCCTCTGTGCCAAGATACCGTTACGTTGCAGTGTCTGACAGTTATACTGATAATGGTATAAAATACCAACAGGTTGACGATTAAAACACATGTGCAACAGCTGGGTATCTTTATTGATGAAACGCTTCGTCTGCACAGAAACGTTTTAACAATAAAGACACAACGGTTGTGGAGAAATTTTCTCCAGGAGGGGGGTATCAGCCCCTTCAGCCCCTTTCAGCCCTGAGGGGCCCAGCCCTCTCAGAAGGGGCAAATATCTTGTTTACTGCTACAGTGAGTAATTGATCACAGATGCCGTACGAGTATGCGACGTGGTCAAGCGACCATTGCTCCTTGCAGCCCAGTGTTGCAGTGTATTTTAATAAGAGACAGTACATCTCTTACTTTAGCAGGACAATTAAGGAAAATCCTGCTCCCACTTTGTTACCATAGTAAAGATAGTGGACATTGTTGTCTATGCTTAAGACAGCAAGACTCAAACATTCTGCTTTGCTTCATCGAGGAAGTGGCAAGGAAGCAAAAGTACTATGTCAGCTTTTTTTTGTGCTAGGGGAGTAACGGCGTGGGCCGCTGTGGCGTCTTCAGATTACTTTTGACTCTACTGAGAGTGACACTGACGCCAGGATAACCAACAGAGAACGGTCTGTGCGTTAGTGTGAACAAAGTGTCTCACAAAACACAATAAACACCTAAGAGAAGTGTGATCAGCTTCTTTAATGATAAGATTGTGAACAATAAATAAAGACAAATCTTGTGGAACATAGTGTACCAGTGTGCGTATTCCTAGACTATGAAAGACGTGGACATCCAAGGACACTTCAGCTTCTATCAAGTCACCGATACCTGTCGAAGGTGTGAAGAACACCATAGCTCACGCTACAAGAGCAAGGTAGGTTACGAATTTCTTGTAGTACGGGGGACTGCGCAGTTCTTGAGTCGCAAGGAGTTTGTAATCAACCTATAGTCGGCAGTAAGGTGCGGACTTTTGAGTCCATACAAGTACGTAATTTATCAGCAATCAGTGAATGAAATATGCTGACATAACACCCCCTAGGGGTAATTTATAATCTTACAAATTATAACTCTTTGCAGCCCGTTGAGAGATGACTTCGACAGCTTCTCAAGACCTCGTCTGCAGGGGCGGCTGTGCAGGCGATGAGTTGTCTTTCTAAGTTAAGTTTTCACTGTTTAAACTTAGCTGATATCCCATTTCTCAACAACGGTTGCACATGTGTCTTAATCATCAACCTATTTTATTTTATACCATTATCAACATTACACACATATATATATATATATATATATATATATATATATATATATATATATATATATATATATATATATATATATATATATATATATATATATTAATGTTATTCTTTTTTATTTACAAAGCAGTAGAAACGTTTTGGTCTTCAACACATTCAATATATTTTGTTACGATTATCAAACTTGCACTACCGATTCCAACTTGTAACTATTGTGGCCGCTTCACTCAAATATTATATAAATTATAATCACAACGCAAGCAAATCTATTTAAAATTCATTTTTCACAATCCATAATCCATGTCCATAAATCGTTAAATGTCATCAGCCAGGAGCGTGAGCAGATTTAGATGAATGTGGAAAAAACCGGCTATTTCAGCCACAGATTGGAGAAGGGGAAGGGAGAGAGTCGCTGGGTTCTCAGTCAGACTAAACCACTCAAAGGTGTTACGTAAAAGGACACGAGTGCAACTAATGTGACATTTTACTGTGTCCTTTTACCGAGAGTTCTTTCAATTCCCAGGGCCCGGCCCTGTATTAGACTTGTCTGGTGCTTGCTTGGTCAACCAGTGTTACTATTGGCTGCCCGCTGCCCCACATATGCATCACAGCCTGGTTGATTTGGCACCTGGTGAAGATACTTGTCCAAGTTCCTCTTGAAGACTCCTACACTCGTTCCAGCAGTGTTTTTGATATCCTTTGGTAAGATGTTGAATAGTCTGGGACCACGAATGTTGATATTGTGCTCATGGTGTCCATGCTTTTCACTGGGTTTATTTTACACTTTCTCCCATATCTCTCGTTCCATAATGTTGTTATGGCAGTGTACCGGTTTGAACCAGGTATTTTCCAGGTATATATTATCATGTATCTCTCTCTCCTCCGCTCAAGGAGTACAAATTTTGGGTTTTAAGGCGTACTCGGTAATTTATATGTTTGGTTCTGTGTGAGCTGTAAATGATCTTTGTATTTGCTCTAGCTCCGATATCTCTCTAGCCCTGAATCTGGCCATCAACACTTAACAATATTCTAAACAAGACAGCACAAACGATTTGAAAAGTGCCACCATTAATTCTGTTTCCGATGTTTTGAAAGCTCTCATTATCCACTTGGTCATTTTCCTGGCTGTTGCGACATTTGCCTTATTGCGTTCTTTTAAAGAAAGGTCATCCGATATAATTACTCCCAGGTCTTAAACGTGTTTCTTTCGTTCTATCTGATGGCTCTCCTGAGTTCTGTATATAATATCCCTTTTGAGTTTTCCTTTCTTTCCACATCAAAGCAGTTAGAACTTATACCATTGAGCATCATCTTCTCCACTCCATACTGGAAACCATGCTTATATCTTCCTACAGTTTTGTAGTGTCTTCTACTAAGGTAACTTTCATGTTTATTTTAATAGTATCTGCAAATAATGATACAAAACTGTGATGGGTGTTTTTTTTTTTATTTTATCTATATCTGCTACGAGGATAAGAAACAGGTGCTCTCCACTCCTAGGCTGAGGGACTGATTACCTCTTCTTTTGTATAAAGTTCTACTGTCTTCTAGTTCTGTCCTAGAATCTTTATTGATAAAGCCACTGGATGGCGAAACGTCTACAATAAAGATAACCAGATGTTGCACATGTGTCTTAACTTTCATCAAACAGCAGAGGTTCCAGGACAATGTCTTGGGAAACTGAACTTTATACCTAGCTAGTGCTGGATTTCACTCACTTTACTACTATTTTTGACTTCAGTGTATTAGAAAATCCATCTGTCTACCTTCCCCATAATGTTTATGGCCCTCATTTTGTGTGGAATCTCCCCATATGTCAAACGCATTTGCAAAATATGTGTATATCACATCTTCCAATGCCTCCATAATCATGTCATAGTGGTTTAGCAAAAATGACAGGCATGATCTTTCAGTTCGAAAGCTGTGATTGGTTTGAGTTGTGCAGATTGTGCTGTTCCATGACGCTTGTAATTTGGCGTCTCATTACCCTTTCGAAGACTTTTATGATGTGGGAAGTTAGGGCTACTGGTATGTAATGCAAAGCAACTTTGTCAGCACTTTTTTTTAGCGTTTCTGGTATTTTACCTTGATCTAGGCTCTTTCTCCAATGAATACTGAAGACTCGTGCTAGTGGTACTTTGCACTTTTTTATGAATAAAGAATTCCACGAATCTGGTCCAGGTGTTGAGAGAGAGGACATATTTTCTATTTCTTTTTCGAATTCTATAAGATTAATACTGATGTCATTTAGTTGGTCTGCACGACCTTCAGATGGAAGGAAAAAATATTCTGCTATCTCCACCTAGCTTTTATTGAGTGGGTTTCTAAACATCGACTCATATTGTTCTTTTATGACTTCGCTCATGTCCTGTTCAGCATACGTATATGACTCTTGTTATTAATGGTCAGTTTCTACAGGTAGTTCCTAGTTTTGATTTTGCAAATGTGTAGAAATATTTTATTTTTAAAGGTATAAGAATAAATTAATATACCACTTATGGAATCATAATAATTAATCATAATTAACCTTAGCCCTTTGATATGTATACCACCTAGTGCAACGTGTCTTTGTATCTCAGCGATGTAAGAAAATCAAGCAAAAGCTGATGGCACAACACCTCGCAATACCGACTAATCCTGTTAGAAGGCAACAATGAAGTTTAAAAGCGTCCTAATATATTAAAAGTCAGGAAAAAAAAAGACAGAGGAATCCAGAGACAGACAGAGAAATAACGTACGTGAGCTGAAGTAGTTCACTGAGTCATTATACGTTCTCTACATACACAGACTCTGATAATGTTTTATATAAAATACATACGTAGGCAGCAATTTAAAATGAACGTGACAATTGATAGGCACTTGTAATTATTAATTCCGCTGTGTGACACTGGACATGAACAAATGTACTTGTAACTAATTTAAATGTTAAATAAATTAAGCCTTATTTTATCTGTACATTAAGTCAGTGGTGACCTGTACTTAGCTCTGTGAAGAAGTGTTTTGTGTGGTGTACGTGAACTGAACCAAGATGCCCTCCATCGAGCAACTTTACCAGCAGCTTAAGGAAGAATTGAGGGTAGCGAAGATAGAGATACGGCGATTGACTGAGGAAAACAAGAGGATTCGTAGTAGTCCTCCTGTTGTGAGCCCTCAGGTCAAGAAGGGAACCTGGACAGTCGCTGGACAGCATGGAACGAAGTTGACGATCAAGAAGACGAATGGAAAGGTAGAAACGATGAAGAAGAAAGAGACTGCTGTGGAAACTGTTGTAGAAACATCTAATGCATTCTCTGTGCTACCCAACGAATGTGAGTCGACTACTGGGAACGTCACGATGAACGACACCACGGAAGGTAAGCATATTGTTTATTGTTGGGGATGGTCAGGTTAGGTACATGGATAGGGCGTTCTGCTTGAAGGACAGGAGTAGGAGACAGAGGGTTTTCTTTCCTGGGGCTGGGATGGAGGATATTGTTAGCCGGCTTGACAGCATCATGAACGGTAATGGGATCAATCCTATTATCTGCCTCAGTGCTGGAGGCAATGATGTAGGCAAACGTAGAAGTGAGGATTTAGTTAGAAGGTTCAGGACAGCAATAGACATAATTAGAAGGAAGGGGGGGGCGCCCTGTTGTATGTGGCACTTTGCCAAGAAAGGGTGTTGGAAATGAATGGTTGTCCAGAGCAATTGGTATTAATTGTTGGCTGGACAAACACTGTAAGGATAATGCAGTACCATTCATTGACAACTGGGACCACTTCTGTGGCCGAAATGACGTGTATGCCAGGGATGGGGTTCACTTATCCAGGGCAGGTGTGGGTTTTCTTGCTAGCTCAGTTGAGGGGGTTGGTAGAACTTTAAACTAGGATTAGTTAGAGGTATGGGTTTAGAAATGAAAAATAATGAGTATGGATATATTGATTTAGGGTTTGACATTATGAATCTTAATAATAACAGTCATGAAATAACGCTGGGTAATGATAATTTCAGAAATTGTGTAAAAGCAAAGGTGAATAAGAAAAATATGCAGAAGAAAAAGCATATGATGGTATTTTATGCTAACAGTCGAAGTGCAAGAAATAAGATTAATGAACTACGCTTGGTAGCATGTGCTGGGAACTTTGATGTCATTGCATTAACTGAAACCTGGTATGATTTAAAGAGTCGGGATATGATTGCTGAGTGTAATATTCAAGGGTTTAAGTTGTTCCATGTGGATAGATGTGATGGGAAAGGGGAAGCAGTTGCATTATATGTTCGAGAAAAAATTAATTGTTGCATAAAAACAGGTATAAAAATAGATGGAATAGCAACAGAATCTGTTTGGGAAGAGTTTGTAGAAGGTCAAGAAAAACTAATTTTAGGTGTAATATACCGACCTCCAGGCTTAGATCACGATAGAGGTAGACTTCTTTGGGACGAAATTGTTAGGGCTTCTAGACACAATAACATAGTGATAGTAGGAGATTTTAACTTTAGTCAAATTGACTGGAATTCTTTGACCGGTAATCTGGAGTCCAGTGACTTTATGGAAACAGTTCAGGACTGTTTTCTGAAGTAGTGTGTAGCAGAGCCTACCAGGGGTAATAATTTTGCTCGACCTAGTCCTGTCAAATAAGGAAACACTCGTAAATAATCTGGAGATCATTGAAGAGCTTGGCGCAAGTGATCACAAATCCATCACTTTTAGCATTAACTAGGAATACAAGAATAACGATAATACGGTAAAAATCCCTGATTTTCGTTCTGCTGATTACATTGGACTTAAAGAATACCTGTCTAATCTTGATTGGGGTTATCTAGCTAATGATTTTATTGACGATGATAATGCTTATGGTTACGAAGGGAACTGCGTTTATGATTTTTTTCTTAATAATGTACACCATGCTCAGAGTACATACATTCCCCAGAAAGAAATTAGGTCTATTAATAATGATCACAGGAGGTTAAAGCGTCTATTAGGGGTGGGAAAGGAAAATTTATAGCCACATCAGAAGAGGAGAGGTTAACCTTACTGACCAATATGTTCAGCTTGAAAGAGAAGTGAAAAAGGGGATTAGAAAGGCTAAATGTGACTATGAAATTAGAGTTGCTAATGAATCAAAGACTAATCCAAAGGGGTTCTTTCAAGTGTATAGGACGAAGGTGAAGGAAAAAGTAGGACCTCTGAAAATTGGGAATGGACAGTTGACGGATAACGAACTGGAAATGTGTTTCTTATTTAATGACTATTTTTGTCAGTTTTTACACAGGAAGACAAATTAGATTCCAGAAATTAACAAATTTTCAGTTCCTGATGAATTCAAATTAATTAATATTACTGTCACGAGGGACATGGTTATCAAACATAGACAAACTGAAGCAAAATAAGTCCCCGGGGCCCGACGAGTTGTTTTCCAGGGTACTTAAGGAATGCAAGATGGAACTTAGTCAGCCATTAACGAGTGTGTTTAATGCGCCCATCCTTACCGGTGTTGTGCCAGAGTTGTGGAAGATGGCTAATGTGGTTCCTATATTCAAATCAGAGGATAAGTCCACTCCTTCAAATTACCGTCCAATAAGCCTGACATCTATAGTGAGCAAGTTATTAGAATCAATTATAGCTGACATTATTAAAAGTCACCTTGAAGAGCATAATATGATTAATGAATCTCAGCATGGGTTCACGAGAGGTCGTTCCTGCCTGACAAATTTACTGACGTTCTTCAATAGAACATTTGAGGCAGTGGACAGTGATAAAGAATATGATATTGTTTATTTGGATTTTAGTAAAGCCTTCGATAGAGTACCTCACAAGAGACTCTTAAGAAAAGTGGCAGCTCATGGTATAGGAGGTAAAGTTCTAGCATGGATAGAGGCATGGCTTACCAATAGAAAGCAGAGAGTTACCATTAATGGGGTCAAATCTGAATGGGGATTAGTCACTAGTGGCATTCCGCAAGGATCAGTTTTAGGCCCTCTCTTGTTCATAATTTACATTAATGACCTTGATGAAGGGATTACGAGTGACATGAGTAAATTTGCTGATGATACAAAGATAGGCCGTATAATTCATTCTGAGGAGGATTGCAATGAACTCCAGGAGGATTTGGACAAATTAATGTCTTGGTCTGAAAAATGGCAGATGAAGTTCAATGTGGATAAGTGTAAGGTACTTGCCCTTGGTAATGAAAATAACCCTCGAAGCTATAATCTAGGTGAAGTAGAGCTTGATCATACAGGATGTGAAAAAGACTTGGGAGTCATGGTAAGCAAATTCGCCGATGACACAAAGATAGATAGGATAACTGATTCAAATGTAGGTTTTTAGGGAACTCCAGGAGGATTTAGACGAACTCTATTCTTGGTCAGAAAGGTGGCAGATGCAGTTCAATGTAGATAAATGCAAGGTTCTGAAGCTCGGGAGTATCCATAACCCTAGGACTTATAAGTTAAATAATGCAGAACTTAGCCATACAGATTGCGAAAAGGACTTGGGGGTTATGGTGAGCAGCAACCTTAAACCAAGACAGCAATGCCTAAGCGTACTTAATAAGACAAATAGATTATTGGGATTTATACCAAGAAGTGTAAGCAACAGAAGTCCAGAGGTTATACTGCAGCTTTATGCATCATTAGTAAGGCCTCACCTAGATTATGCAGCTCAGTTCTGGTCTCCGTATTACAAAATGGATAAAAATTCATTAGGAAACATTGAGCGAAGAATGACTAAATTAATACATAGCATTAGAAATCTTTCGTACGAAGAACGATTGAAGACTCTTAAACTACATTCACTTGTAAGACGAAGAATGAAGGGAGACATGATCGAAGTGTGCAAGTGGAAGATGGGTATTAACAAAGAGGATATAAATAAGTCTTGAGGATATCTCTCCAAGAGAGAACCCGCAATAATGGATTCAGAGTGGACAAGTTTAGATTTAAAAAGGATATAGGAAAGTATTGGTTTGGAAATAGGGTAGTTGATGAGGGAGGGAGCTGTTAGGGCTTTAAACTAGGAATATATAGTGGTATGGGTTTTGGCGAGAATACAGTGAAGTCCCAGTGTAGTAATATTATGAGTTCTAGGGGCACTAGTAATAGACAGAATGAGGTGGATATTGGAGAGCCAGTGACACTAGGCGACAAGGACAGTAATAGGTTTAGTGAAAAAAAAGATATGAGCAGGAAGGGTAAAGAGAAAGGAGGGTCTTTAAAATTATATTATGCTAATTGCAGTAGTGCTAGGAATAAGATGGATGAGTTGAGATTAGTTGCTAGTGCAGGTAACATTGATGTATTTGCAATCATTGAGACATGGTTTAATTCCAAAAGTCGGGACATGCCTTCCGAATGTCACATTCAGGGTTTTAAATTGTTCCAAGTAGATAGAAATATCGGTAAGGGAGGTGGGGTGGTACTGTATGTCCGAGATCATTTACGCTAGACGTTTGATCCAAGGCAGCCAGCTTTCAAGGAGAAGGCTTACAGCTTTTCATCTCATCCCCTGCATGCATCAGCCTTACTAGAGATTTTAACAATGCAAGGAATTCGCAACAGCAGCCGAAATATACACAAACACTGATCTCTGGCCGAAGGAGACTCGAAAGCTGGCTGCCTTGGATTAAACGTCTAACGCAAGCTGGACGCCAAGGTATTGGTCCAGTGTTGTGAGAATGGTAAGGCACTGCGTACCTTGTTCCAAGGTTCGTAGGTTCGAGTTTCCTTCTGCCAGAGATCAGTGTTTGTGTATATTTCGCCTGCTCTTGCGAATTGTCACCATATCAAAAACAATATACTCAGATCACAACATAATTAAGGTTCAGACATGTATGCGTGGAGCCCCAGACCGACAAAATGAGACTAGTCACGAGGGAGCATTCACCAAATTTAACTTCAATAACAAAAACATAAAGTGGGACCAAGTAAACCAAGTCCTAACCGATATAAGCTGGGAAGATACACTAAGCAACACAGACCCCAACTTATGCCTAGAACAGATTAACTCGGTGGCACTCGATGTATGCACAAGGCTTATTCCTCTAAGAAAAAGGAGGAGTAGATGTAAAATAGAAAGAGACAGGCGCTCCCTTTACAGGTGACGGAAAAGAATAACAGAGCGGCTAAAAGAGGTCAATATATCTGAAATGCGTAGGGAGACACTGGTCAGAGAAATAGCAAGCATCGAACTTAAGCTAAAAGAATCCTTTAGGAGTCAGGAATCGCGGGAAGAACTAAAAGCCATAAATTAAATCGAAAGACACCCAAAGTATTTCTTCTCCTATGCCAAATCAAAATCGAGAACAACGTCCAGTATTGGGCCCCTACTTAAACAAGATGGGTCCTACACAGATGACAGCAAGGAAATGAGTGAGCTACTCAAGTCCCAGTATGACTCAGTTTTTAGCAAGCCGCTAACCAGACTGAGAGTCGAAGATCAAAATGAATTTTTTATGAGAGAGCCACAAAATTTGATTAACACAAGCCTATCCGATGTTATCCTGACGCCAAATGACTTCGAACAGGCGATAAATGACATGCCCATGCACTCTGCCCCAGGGCCAGACTCATGGAACTCTGTGTTCATCAAGAACTGCAAGAAGCCCCTATCACGAGCCTTTTCCATCCTATGGAGAGGGAGCATGGACACGGGGGTCGTCCCTCAGTTACTAAAAACAACAGACATAGCCCCACTCCACAAAGGGGGCAGTAAAGCAACAGCAAAGAACTACAGACCAATAGCACTAACATCCCATATCATAAAAATCTTTGAAAGGGTCCTAAGAAGCATGATCACCACCCATCTAGAAACCCATCAATTACACAACCCAGGGCAACATGGGTTTAGAACAGGTCGCTCCTGTCTGTCTCAACTATTGGATCACTACGACAAGGTCCTAAATGCACTAGAAGACAAAAAGAATGCAGATGTAATATATACAGACTTTGCAAAAGCCTTCGACAAGTGTGACCATGGCGTAATAGCGCACAAAATGCGTGCTAAAGGAATAACAGGAAAAGTCGGTCGATGGATCTATAATTTCCTCACTAACAGAACAGAGAGAGTAGTCGTCAACAGAGTAAAGTCCGAGGCAGCTACGGTGAAAAGCTCTGTTCCACAAGGCACAGTACTAGCTCCCATCTTGTTCCTCATCCTCATATCCGACATAGACAAGGATGTCAGCCACAGCACCGTGTCTTCCTTTGCAGATGACACCCGAATAATCACTGCAGACACTGCAAGGCTCCAGGCGGACATCAACCAAATCTTTCAGTGGGCTGCAGAAAACAATATGAAGTTCAACGATGAGAAATTTCAATTACTCAGATATGGTAAACATGAGGAAATTAAATTTTCATCAGAGTACAAAACAAATTCTGGCCACAAAATAGAGCGAAACACCAACGTCAAAGACCTGGGAGTGATTATGTCGGAGGATCTCACCTTCAAGGACCATAACATTGTATCAATCGCATCTGCTAGAAAAATGACAGGATGGATAATGAGAACCTTCAAAACTAGGGAGGCCAAGCCCATGATGACACTCTTCAGGTCACTTGTTCTTTCTAGGCTGGAATATTGCTGCACTCTAACAGCACCTTTCAAGGCAGGTGAAATTGCCGACCTAGAAAATGTACAGAGAACTTTCACGGCGCGCATAACGGAGATAAAACACCTCAATTACTGGGAGCGCTTGAGGTTTCTAAACCTGTATTCCCTGGAACGCAGGAGGGAGAGATACATGATTATATACACCTGGAAAATCCTAGAGGGACTAGTACCGAACTTGCACACGAAAATCACTCACTACGAAAGCAAAAGACTTGGCAGACGATGCACCATCCCCCCAATGAAAAGCAGGGGTGTCACTAGCACGTTAAGAGACCATACAATAAGTGTCAGGGGCCCGAGACTGTTCAACTGCCTCCCAGCACACATAAGGGGGATTACCAACAGACCCCTGGAAGTCTTCAAGCTGGCACTGGACAAGCACCTAAAGTCAGTTCCTGATCAGCCGGGCTGTGGCTCGTACGTTGGTTTGCGTGCAGCCAGCAGCAACAGCCTGGTTGATCAGGCGCTGATCCACCAGGAGGCCTGGTCACAGACCGGGCCGCGGGGGCGTTGACCCCCGAAACTCTCTCCAGGTAAACTCCAGGTTATGTTCTTATGTTAACTCGCATCAGGCAACCCAACTCAATGCACAGGAATTTCCAACCCTTGATGACTCAACCAGGTGTCTTCAACAGGAGCAACCTCCCCTACTACCGCAACAAAGAAACAAAAACATGAGGAACAAGCGGCGCCAACAAGAAACATCTGGGCAACATAATCAGCAGACGGTACTACACGAGTCCCCACCGGCCATAACACGGCAAAACAGGTACTCCTTGCCCTGCACAGCCACTATGCAGGCTGTGCCTGCACCTCACCAGCAGATGCCGGCTACCCAACTTGGCATACAGCAACAGGCCACGCTGTGCACAATGAGGGAATACAACCCTCAGCAGTCACCACAGACTACAACAGCCCAGATAATATCCACTGCTTCGAACCCACCGACAACGCAGGCCCTCAACAGGAAAGATCTCTTAACACTCATCAAGGCATTCACGGATATTATCTGCAACACAATCACCTCCACGGAACAACAGAGCATGTTCCGGCAGATGGTCAGCGCACTCCTGAAGGTATGCCTACTGACAGAGGAGGAGACAGTGGATGCCATGAATCTGCAGATTATCAGAGCGGACAGAGCCCAGTCTCCAGCTCAGGAAACAGCTGAGATGGAGTAACCTCAGTACTGTCCAGAACAGTGCTTGAGCAGCATTTGCTGCAACAATGAAGAATCAATTCTCCTTCAGGAGCCAGAGACGAGTCATCTTAAGATTAAGACCCGTGCCAGGACCCTGGTCTTGGCGAACATTATACATACATGATAGTGAGGGAGTTACATTACCTGGAGTTTACCTGGAGAGAGTTCCGGGGGTCAACGCCCCCGCAGCCCGGTCTGTGACCAGACCTCAAGGTGGATCAGGGCCTGATCAACCAGGCTGCTACTGCTGGCTGCACGCAATCCATTATGTCGAGTCAGTGCAAAAACGACGCCCTAGTAGTGACATTGAGGGAGATATATTCTGTCTCGTCACTGTAGAAACAACGGTCTGGAAGGTACATTATATCGTCACTGTAGAAGTGACAGTGACGGAGATGTGTCGTGTCACTGTAGAAGTGACAGTGACGGAGATGTGTCGTGTCACTGTAGAAGTGACAGTGAGGGAGATATGTCGTGTCACTGTAGAAGTGACAGTGAGGGAGACATGTCGTGTCACTGTAGAAGTGACAGTGAGGGAGATATGTCGTGCCACTGTAGAAACGACGCAGTGGGAGGTACGCTATGTTGTTGCACCGTTTAAGAGAGTCTGGGACGACGCATGGAAAGGAATTCATCTGAAAAAGGCTGTCTGGTCTTGACAGATTGGTTTACATGGCGATGACATGCTGTAAGTGGCTTTGGTAGTGGTGATGGTGGGGGCTGTGTTGTTGGTGGAAGTGAGGTGGTGGTGGTGTTAGTGGTGGTGGTGGTGGCGGTGTTGTTGGTGGAAGTGAGGTGGTGGTGGTGTTAGTGGTGGTGGTGGTGGTGGCGGTGTTGTTGGTGGAAGTGAGGTGGTGGTGGTGTTAGTGGTGGTGGTGGTGGTGGTGGCGGTGTTGTTGGTGGAAGTGAGGTGGTGGTGGTGTTAGTGGTGGTGGTGGTGGGGGCGGTGTTCTTGGTGGAAGTGAGGTGGTGGTGGTGTTAGTGGTGGTGGTGGGGGCGGTGTTATTGGTGGAAGTGAGGTGGTGGTGGTGTTAGTGGTGGTGGTGGTGGTGGTGGCGGTGTTGTTGGTGGAAGTGAGGTGGTGGTGGTGTTAGTGGTGGTGGTGGTGGGGGCGGTGTTGTTGGTGGAAGTGAGGTGGTGGTGGTGTTAGTGGTGGTGGTGGTGGGGGCGGTGTTGTTGGTGGAAGTGAGGTGGTGGTGGTGTTAGTGGTGGTGGTGGTGGGGGCGGTGTTGTTGGTGGAAGTGGGGTGCTGGTGGTGTTAGTGGTGGTGGTGGTGTTAGTGGTGGTGGTGGTGTTAGTGATGGTGGTGGTGTTAGTGGTGGTGATGGTGCGGGCGTTGTTGTTGGTGGAAGTGAGGTGGTGGTGTTAGTGGTGGTGGTGGTGTTAGTGGTGGTTGTGGTGGTGGTGGTGGTGGTGGTGGCGGTGTTGTTGGTGGAAGTGAGGTCGTGGTGGTGTTAGTGGTGGTGGTGGTGGGGGCGGTGTTGTTGGTGGAAGTGAGGTGGTGGTGGTGTTAGTGATGGTGGTGGTGTTAGTGGTGGTGGTGGTGTTAGTGATGGTGGTGGTGTTAGTGGTGGTGATGGTGGGGGCGGTGTTGTTGGTGGAAGTGAGGTGGTGGTGGTGTTAGTGGTGGTGGTGGTGGGGGCGGTGTTGTTGGTGGAAGTGAGGTGGTGGTGGTGTTAGTGGTGGTGGTGGTGGTGGTGGCGGTGTTGTTGGTGGAAGTGAGGTGGTGGTGGTGTTAGTGATGGTGGTGCTGGCGGTGTTGTTGGTGGAAGTGTGGTAGTGGTGGTGTTAGTGGTGATGGGGGCGGTGTTGTTGGTGGAAGTGAGGTGGTGGTGGTGTTAGTGGTGATGGTGGTGGCGGTGTTGTTGGTGGAAGTGAGGTGGTGGTGGTGTTAGTGGTGGTGGTGGTGGGGGCGGTGTTGTTGGTGGAAGTGAGGTGGTGATGGTGTTAGTGGTGGTGGTGGTGGTGGCGGTGTTGTTGGTGGAAGTGAAGTGGTGGTGGTGTTAGTGGTGGTGGTGGTGGTGGTGGTGGCGGTGTTGTTGGTGGAAGTGAAGTGGTGGTGGTGTTAGTGGTGGTGGTGGTGGGGGCGGTGTTGTTGGTGGAAGTGAGGTGGTGGTGTTAGTGATGGTGGTGGTGGCGGTGTTGTTGGTGGAAGTGAGGTGGTGGCGGTGTTGTTGGTGGAAGTGAGGTGGTGGTGGTGTTAGTGGTGATGGTGGTGGTGGCGGTGTTGTTCGTGGAAGTGAGGTGGTGGTGGTGTTAGTGGTGGTGGTGGTGTTAGTGGTGGTGGTGGTGGCGGTGTTGTTGGTGGAAGTGAGGTGGTGGTGGTGTTAGTGGTGGTGGTGGTGGTGGCGGTGTTGTTGGTGGAAGTGAGGTGGTGGTGGTGTTAGTGATGGTGGTGCTGGCGGTGTTGTTGGTGGAAGTGTGGTAGTGGTGGTGTTAGTGGTGATGGTGGGGGCGGTGTTGTTGGTGGAAGTGAGGTGGTGGTGGTGTTAGTGGTGATGGTGGTGGCGGTGTTGTTGGTGGAAGTGAGGTGGTGGTGGTGTTAGTGGTGGTGGTGGTGGGGGCGGTGTTGTTGGTGGAAGTGAGGTGGTGATGGTGTTAGTGGTGGTGGTGGTGGTGGCGGTGTTGTTGGTGGAAGTGAAGTGGTGGTGGTGTTAGTGGTGGTGGTGGTGGTGGTGGTGGCGGTGTTGTTGGTGGAAGTGAAGTGGTGATGGTGTTAGTGGTGGTGGTGGTGGGGGCGGTGTTGTTGGTGGAAGTGAGGTGGTGGTGTTAGTGATGGTGGTGGTGGCGGTGTTGTTGGTGGAAGTGAGGTGGTGGCGGTGTTGTTGGTGGAAGTGAGGTGGTGGTGGTGTTAGTGGTGATGGTGGGGGCGGTGTTGTTGGTGGAAGTGAGGTGGTGGTGGTGTTAGTGGTGATGGTGGGGGCGGTGTTGTTGGTGGAAGTGAGGTGGTGGTGGTGTTAGTGGTGGTGGTGGTGGTGTTGTTGGTGGAAGTGAGGTGGTGGTGGTGTTAGTGGTGGTGGTGGTGGTGGCGGTGTTGTTGGTGGAAGTGAGGTGGTGGTGGTGTTAGTGGTGGTGGTGGCGGTGTTGTTGGTGGAAGTGAGGTGGTGGTGGTGTTAGTGGTGGTGGTGGTGGTGGCGGTGTTGTTGGTGGAAGTGAGGTGGTGGTGGTGTTAGTGGTGGTGGTGGTTGTGGTGGCGGTGTTGTTGGTGGAAGTGAGGTGGTGGTGTTAGTGGTGGTGGTGGTGGTGGCGGTGTCGTTGGTGGAAGTGAGGTGGTGGTGGTGTTAGTGGTGGTGGTGGTGGGGGCGGTGTTGTTGGTGGAAGTGAGGTGGTGGTGGTGTTAGTGGTGGTGGTGGTGGTGGCGGTGTTGTTGGTGGAAGTGAGGTGGTGGTGGTGTTAGTGGTGGTGGTGGTGGTGGCGGTGTTGTTGGTGGAAGTGAGGTGGTGGTGGTGTTAGTGGTGGTGGTGGTGGTGGCGGTGTTGTTGGTGGAAGTGAGGTGGTGGTGGTGTTAGTGGTGGTGGTGGTGGTGGCGGTGTTGTTGGTGGAAGTGAGGTGGTGGTGGTGTTAGAGGTGGTGGTGGTGGTGGTGGTGGCGGTGTTGTTGGTGGAAGTGAGGTGGTGGTGGTGTTAGTGGTGGTGGTGGTGGTGGCGGTGTTGTTGGTTGAAGTGAGGTGGTGGTGGTGTTAGTGGTGGTGGTGGTGGGGGCGGTGTTGTTAGTGGAAGTGAGGTGGTGGTGGTGTTAGTGGTGGTGGTGGTGGTGGCGGTGTTGTTGGTGGAAGTGAGGTGGTGGTGGTGTTAGTGGTGGTGGTGGTGGTGGTGGTGGCGGTGTTGTTGGTGGAAGTGAGGTGGTGGTGGTGGTGTTAGTGGTGGTGGTGGTGGTGGCGGTGTTGTTGGTGGAAGGGAGGTGGTGGTGTTAGTGGTGGTGGTGGTGGGGGCGGTGTTGTTGGTGGAAGTGAGGTGGTGGTGGTGTTAGTGGTGGTGGTGGTGTTAGTGGTGGTGGTGGTGGTGGTGGCGGTGTTGTTGGTGGAAGTGAGGTGGTGGTGGTGGGGGCGGTGTTGTTGGTAGAAGTGAAGTGGTGGTGGTGTTAGTGGTGGTGGTGGTGTTAGTGGTGGTGGTGGTGTAAGTGGTGGTGGTGGTTGTGGCGGTGTTGTTGGTGGAAGTGAGGTGGTGATGGTGTTAGTGGTGGTGGTGGCGGTGTTGTTGGTGGAAGTGAAGTGGTGGTGGTGTTAGTGGTCGTGGTGGTGGGGGCGGTGTTGTTGGTGGAAGTGAGGTGGTGGTCTTAGTGGTGGTGGTGGTGGTGGCGGTGTTGTTGGTGGAAGTGAGGTGGTGGTTTTGTTAGTGGTGATGGTGGGGGCGGTGTTGTTGGTGGAAGTGAGGTGGTGGTGGTGTTAGTGGTAATGGTGGGGGCGGTGTTGTTGGTGGAAGTGAGGTGGTGGTGGTGTTAGTGGTGGTGGTGGTGGGGGCGGTGTTGTTGGTGGAAGTGAGGTGGTGGTGGTGTTTGTGGTGGTGGTGGTGGGGGCGGTGTTGTTGGTGGAAGTGAGGTGGTGGTGGTGTTAGTGGTGGTGGTGGTGGGGGCGGTGTTGTAGGTGGAAGTGAGGTGGTGGTGGTGTTAGTGGTGGTGGGGGCGGTGTTGTTGGTGGAAGTGAGGTGGTGGTGGTGTTAGTGGTGGTGGGGGCGGTGTTGTTGGTGGAAGTGAGGTGGTGGTGGTGTTAGTGGTGGTGGTGGTGGGGGCAGTGTTGTTGGTGGAAGTGAGGTGGTGGTGGTGTTAGTGGTGGTGGGGACGGTGTTGCTGGTGGAAGTGAGGTGGTGGTGGTGTTAGTGGTGGTGGTGGTGTTAGTGTTGGTGGTGGTGGGGGCGGTGTTGTTGGTGGAAGGGAGGTGGTGGTGGTGTTAGTGGTGGTGGTGGTGGGGGCGGTGTTGTTGGTGGAGGTGAGGTGGTGGTGGTGTTAGTGGTGGTGGGGGTGGTGTTGTTGGTGGAAGTGAGGTGGTGGTGGTGTTAGTGGTGGTGGTGGTGGGGGCGGTGTTGTTGGTGGAAGTGAGGTGGTGGTGATGTTAGTGGTGGTGGTGGTGGTGGTGGTGGGGGCAATGTTGTTGGTGGAAGTGAGGTGGTGGTGGTGTTAGTGGTGGTGGGGGCGGTGTTGTTGGTGGAAGGGAGATAGTGGTGGTGTTAGTGGTGGGGGTGGTGGGGGCGGTGTTGTTGGTGGAAGTGAGGTGGTGGTGGTGTTAGTGGTGG
>NC_091297.1:31629204-31709778 GCF_038502225.1 Cherax quadricarinatus | reverse complement strand
GTTGAACATTTGCTGTGATAACTCTGCTGCGAATGATTTCGGCGGTGCGTCTGTTCATGTTGCCCCGGAGTGCTGTGCCTAGTGTTCTGGCTTGGAGAAAAGCTTCCTTTGTTGCACTGTTTAAGTCATCTGCACACTCTTCAAGGTAGGTCCGAGCTGTAGCGGAGAAAGGAGGTTTGATGTTGGCAATTTGAGGAGGAGTAGATCTTGGTAAGACCATTTCTTGGATGCAGTCCCAAAAAAAATTGTGTCTGTTGCGAAGTGAGTAAGCTTTTAGAAGAAGGTCCAGGTATTCTCTGTGTGAAGGTCCAGGTATTCTCTGCAGTGTTTGACACGATGGAAATAAATGGTATAAAATACTGGTGGAGAATGCTGCATCTGCTGATTTACCGAGTGGGGTTATAGTGTAAAATCTTCGGTAGCTTAGAAGGGAGATTGGATAAGGATGTGAGTAGACCTTCTGCAGTGTTCCTCCATTCCTATGTTCTTATGTGGGACAGTGATGAAGAAGTTTCTTGGCAAGTGGTTCAGCTATGTTATAGAAGCCATTGTTCTGGTTGAAGTTGTTGGATATAGAGATAAGCGATGATTCTAGGATTCTTTGGTATTGAGTGTTGTCTTCTCTGGCGATAATACAACCAAATACAACCATTTAATAAACTACAGAAACTCAAGACTTATCACCAAAGAAGACAACACTCAATACCGAAGAATCCTAGAATCATCACTTATCTCTATATCCAACAACTTCAACCAGAACAATGGCTTCTATAACATAGCTGAATCACTTGCCAAGAAACTTCTTCATCACTATCCCACATAAGAACATAGGAATGGAGGAACACTGCAGAAGGTCTACTCACATCCTTATCCAATCTCCCTTCCAAGCCACCCAAGATTTTACACTCTATAACCCCACTCGGTAAATCATCAAGTGCAGCATTCTCCACCTGACCCGGCATTCTGAACCTGACTATAAATACTCGTGTACCTTCCACCCCCAGGTAGATCTGTTTGTGACTTGAAAAAACCCACTGTGTGAGCAAAACGTTGTCATAAAGGATCACATTATATTGCATGTGTGTTTATATTTCCAGGAGATACTGGCATTGGTTTAGGGTGGTAGAAGATAGGAAGGGCAGCAGTACTGTCAGTAGCCCTATATATCTCTAACAACACTGGAGAAGTTAAGTTTTGTGTTGTCTTTTTCTATCACTTAATCGCTTAACTTACTTGCTACACTGTTAATGCTACACTTTATCACTGTCTGGTGCTATAGCCTTTATTGACTCCTGCTGCTTGAGTACCATGCATATCATAGAATCACTGAAGAAGGCACATTCTCCCCTCTCTCTTCCTTCTTCACTCTCATACTTTTCAACAACTTCTTTCTTAAATTCCAAAGGAACTTTATTTGGGCCCATGGTTGCTTATTTTGCAGTTGCACTCAATCAATAACCACAAAAAACAATGGATTTTAGCAAAATGTTTGGGTATATGAGCAGAAGCTTCCTCACTCGCCCAGAGACACAGCCAGACTGATGCGAGCGGCTGGCAGTGGTGGGTTGATGCGTCCTGTACAACCGATAAGTGAAATAACGGCTGATAACCGGAAGCCAAAAAACCAGCCAATAAGCGAGTTGGCCGATAAGCGGAACGGCCAATAACCGAGGGTCCACTGTACGAGCAAACTGAGTTATGAGCTAGGTGACGGAACAGATTAAACTTCTAAGTCAAGGTTCCACTGTACCACCAAATGCATTAACTTACTCCACATTCTTTTATATCAATCTAACATGTTATAATTTTATTCCCTTTACTTTCTGTTGTTCTCATTACCTTGCTCTTTTCAATATTCACGTTAAATTTTCTTTTTATGTAGCTTTCTAAAATTACCTACTAAGCTCTGCAGCTTTAACTCTGAACCTTCCCATAGCAATGTGATACATTGTCCAGGGCCACACCACTCCTTAACCCTTTCAGGGTCCGTCTCTTAGATCTACGGCTTTGCATTCAGGGTCCAAACCGTAGATCTACGCCAAAATTCTAGCAGCGTCAAATTTAGTGGAAGGCTGGTAGGCCTACATCTGAGAGAATGGGTCTGGGTGGTCAGTGTGCACACCATAGAAAAAATCTGGACGCCCGCATGGCATTGTGGGAATGCCGGCAAAGTAGCTTTGTTCATTGTGCCTGGTGGCAAGGAAGCTCTCACTCCCCACTCACTCTCCGGGCGAATTCTGACTCTCCTCTTCACAACTTACAGTTCTAAGACTGATGGAAGTGGAGCTGAAGACGAATTCTATGGTTTTGAACCATATGGTACAACTGTGCCATATGGTACAATGGTACTATATGGTACAATGGTGCCATGTCATACAATGGTATATGGTACAATGGTATCGTATGGTAGAGTGGTACCATATGGTACATTATACCTTATGGTACAGGGACCCTAATAGAAACAAGTCTATCTGACTTTTTTGGGTTATCCTAGGTTCTCCAAACATATGCTGCTAAGTATGATATTCTATGTAACTTTATTTGTGTATAACTAAATAAACTTACTTATGATGCCACATGCACTTGAGTAAGTTTATTCAGGTGTACAGAAATACAATTACATAGATTATCATACATAGCAGCATACATATAAAATCCTAGGATAACCCAAAAAAGTCATGGTGACTTATTTCCATAGTTATAACTGTATCTGTACTGTATGGTGTCCTGTACTGTATGGTACCCTGTACCATATGGTACCCTGTACCATATGGTACCCTGCACCATATGTTACCCTGTACTGCATGGTACCCTATACCACATAGTACAGTGGACCCCCGGTATTCGATGGCATCGGTATTCAATAAATCCGGCATTCGATGCATTATATCGCAAAAATTTTGCCTCGGTATCCGATCGAAAACCCTGTATTCGATGCGATTCGTACGAGACGTGTCCACGTGTGGCCTGAACTGCCCCGTGTGTGCCAGTGTTTACAAGCCAGCCAGTGTGCGCGCATCTAAGGATATATTCGGTACATTCCATATTATCCATATTATCACTGTTTTTGGTGCTTGTTTCTGCAAAATAAGTCACCATGGGCCCCAAGAAAGCTTCTAGTGCCAACCCTTCGAGAAAAAAGGTGCTAATGACTATTGAAATGAGGAAAGAGAAAATTGCAAAGTACGAAAGTGGAGTGCGTGTGTCGGAGCTGGTCAGGTTGTATAGTAAACCCCAATCAACCATCTCTACTATAGTGACCAGGAAAATGGCAATCAAGGAAGCTGTTCTTGCAAAAGGTGCAACTGTGATTACGAAACAGTGACCACAAGTGTTAGAAAATGTTGAGAGACTGCTATTGGTGTGGATAAATGAAAAACAGATAGCAGGAGATAGCATCTCACAAGCGATCATTTGTGAAAAGGCTAGGCAGCTGCAAGACGATTTGGTAAAGAAATTGCCTGCAACTAGTGCTGATGTGTGTGAATTTAAGGCCAGCAAAGGTTGGTTTGAAAGATTTAAGAATCATAGTGGCATACATAGTGTGATTAGGCATGGTGAGGCTGCCAGTTCGGACCAAAAAGCAGCTGAAAAATATGTGAAGGAATTCAAGGATTACATAGACAGTGAAGACTTGAAACCTGAACAAGTGTTTAATTGCGACGAAACAGCCAAGAAGAAAATGCCAAGCAGGACCTACATTACTCAGGAGGAAAAGGCACTCCCAGGACATAAGCCTATGAAAGACAGGCTTACTGTGTTGATGTGTGCCAATGCTAGTGGTGATTGCAAAGTGAAGCCTTTATTGGTGTATCACTCAAACTCCCAGAGTGTACAGGAAAAACAATGTCCTCAAGGCTAATTTGTGTGTGCTGTGGAGGGCAAACAGTAAGGCATGGGTCACTAGGGACTTTTTCTATGACTGGTTACACCATGCATTTGCCCCCACTGTGAAAAATTACCTAACTGAAAAGAAATTAGACCTTCAGTGCCTCCTGGTATTAGACAATGCCCCTGGTCATCCTACAGACTTGGCAGAGCGACCTTCTGGGGACATGAGTTTCATTAAGGTTAAGTTTTTGCCTCCTAATACCACTCCTCTCCTGCAGCCCATGGACCAGCAGGTCATTTCCAACTTCAAGAAACTGTACACAAAAGCTATGTTTCAAAAGTGCTTTGTAGTGACCACAGAAACTCGACTGACTCTAAAAGAGTTTTGGAAGAATCACTTTAATATCCTCAGTTGTATAAACCTGATAGGTACGGCTTGGGAGGGAGTGACTAAGAGGACCTTGAACTCTGCTTGGAAAAAACTGTGGCCAGAATGTATAGACAAAAGGAATTTTGAAGGGTTTGAGGCTAACCCTGAAAAGCCTATGCCAGTTGAGGAATCCATTGTGGCATTGGGGAAGTCCTTGGGGTTGGAGGTTAGTGGGGAGGATGTGGAAGAGTTGGTGGAGGAGGACAATGAAGAACTAACCACTGATGAGCTGCTAGATCATCTTCAACAGCAAGAGGCCAGACCTGAGGAAACTGCTTCGGAGGGGGGGATAGAGAAACTGAAGAAGTTGCCTACTTCAAAGATTAAGGAAATGTGTGCAATGCAGCTTAAAGTGCAAACCTTTTTTGATGACAATCACCCTAACACAGCTTTTGCAAGCCATGCTGGTGACTATTACACTGACAATGTTGTGAAACACTTTAGGAATGTCATAAAGGAACAGGAGGTACAGGCCACTATGGACAGATATGTTGTGCGACAGAAGTCCAGTGACTCTCAAGCTGGTCCTAGTGGCATTAAAAGAAGAAGGGAAGTAACCCCGGAAAAGGACTTGCTACCTCAAGTCCTAATGGAAGGGGATTCCCCTTCTAAACACTAACACCTCTCCCCTCCTCCCATCCCATCAATCATCACCAGATCTTCATTAACCCTTAAACAGTCCAAACAGATTGACGTTCAAATTCGTAGTGCTACAAAAGTAGATCTACTTTTTTTTTTACATATTTTCAAATGTAACAAAAAAAAAAAAATGTAGATAAAAGTTTTTTTACACGTTTTCAAATGTAAAACAATGTTACGTTGGTTGTCCCTTATTACTTTGATAGTAAGGTTCTCACTACATGTTCTAGTGTAGGGTAGCTTTTTACTTAATGGCCTTATCTGTCTAGGGGTAATACTTATATTATGGCTGATCATCCTGAGTGTCTCTGATATTCTTTCACCAGCCCTCTTCACAGGTTATGTAAACTACTACTATAAAAATATAACTGTATTCTAAATAGATATGTACAGAAGATACAATCACAGCCTCACATGTTCAAAACAAAAATCTACACACTCCATAGCTGTTCTCCCACATGGTGTATCTCATTAACCTTATCCTTCTCTCTTCTTGACATAACTCTGGGCTAACCAGTGTTTTGACACACTTTAGTCACCCTGGGTATGGTGGCCACAACTTAAGTTACAAAAACTCACCCGTGGAGCACACATAATGCCCCAAAAGATAGAAAGAAGGACCCAGAGATCCTGCCACCTCCATGTCAACAAGAGAAGAGAGAGAGAGA
Organism: Cherax quadricarinatus; assembly: GCF_038502225.1. NCBI lineage: Eukaryota > Metazoa > Arthropoda > Malacostraca > Decapoda > Parastacidae > Cherax > Cherax quadricarinatus. The sequence goes on along the minus strand of NC_091297.1, from coordinate 31,704,210 downwards.
GAGAGAGAGAGAGAGAGAGAGAGAGGGAGGGGGAGGAGCCTAGCTAAGCTCCTCCCACACCCACCAAAACAAAAGACTGTTGCCAAGCACAATTCTCCAGTTACCACAATTCTACCACACCTTAATTTTACTTTTACAAAAAGAAATACAACTTCATAAACTACTTATTTAAATTGTGTGTTTGTGTGTCTATAGTATAACCTATTATATTGAGAAAAAAGGCTTGACCCAGCTGCCTCTCAGTCATAAGAGTGATCAGCCCTTATGACATTTAGAGCAAAGTCCCCATCAATTCAATATAATTAGGTATTCCAGAGTAACTGTTACTTATAAATACATGTTGGGTCCTATAGCCCCATAACAAACAAAAAAGATCTTCATTTTTTTACATACTTTCAGATGTTGAAAAAACGTATATATATGTTTGGACCATTTAAGGGCTAAAGGTAAGTGTCAATTATTCTATTGTTATTGTAATTATTCTATTGCATTAAACTTAATATTTCATGTGGTAAAAATTTTATTTTCATACTTTTGGGTGTCTTGCAGGGATTAATTTGATTACCATTATTTCTTTTGGTGAAAATTGATTCGCTTTTCAATATTTTCGGTATTCGATGAGCTCTCAGGAACTGATTAATATCGACTACCGGGGGTCCACTGTACAATGTACCATATGGTACCCTGTAACATATGATACTGTGTACCATATGGTCAATAGGTGTTGGTGGCAAGAAACACCAGCCAAGACTGAGTGAGTGGTGACGCAAGCTAGCTAGTAACTCCACAGTTTCCGAGACAAAGTGCTTTGTCATCCACCTCAAGGAACACGTCAAGTTCCTGTACACTTGTAAATACATAATAAAACATTACTAATATACAACATTTTTGCATATTTTTGTTGTAAACAACTATTGTAAACAAAATAATAATGAAAATATTAGTGTGTTTATTGTGTTGAATACAACAGTACCATATTTATTTATTTATTTATTTATAAATTTTAGCATACATACAGAGGTACAAAAAAATACAGGTAAGAGCAGCATGCCAAAGCCACTTATATGCATAGCATTATGGGCTGGCTTAAAATTAACTTAAGATTAACTAAGCAATGATGAAATCAGTGATAAGACATTATTGTAAACAGATAACTATAAAATACAAATGAGTATTACAAAGACAGGTCATGTGGTTGCATGCATTGCTGTTCATTCAGGTAGTGTATTTAAAAAAAAAATAACAAAGTTAGGTTTAACATTTGTGTGATATAATTGTGAGTAACATTTAGGATATACAATTTATATGGTTCAGTTATTCAGTATTTATTTGGTTTTGAGTGAGTAAGTGAACTTTGAGAAGAGACTTGAATTTATAAACAGGTAGTGTTTCTTTTATATTTAAAGGTAATGAATTCCAGATTTTAGGGCCTTTTATGTGCATTGAGTTTTTGCATAGCGTGAGATGGACACGAGGAACATCAAAGAGTGATCTGTGCCTTGTATTATGGTCATGTGTTCTGTTGAGGTTGGCAAGGAGATGTTTGAGGGGAGGGTTAATATCAGAGTTAAGTGTTCTATGTATGTAATAAGTGCAATAATAAGTATGGATGTTTTGTATGGTGAGTAGGTTGAGTGTTTTGAATATTGGTGGAGTGTGCTGCCTGTAGTGAGAATTTGTTATCATTCTAACTGCAGCCTTTTGTTGGGTAATTAGTGGTCTGAGATGGTTAGTTGTTGTTGAGCCCCATGCACAAATGGTACAATGAAGCATATGGTATCATTGTACTGTATGGTACAATGTACCATATGATACCATTGCATATGGTACCATTGTATCATATGGTACCATTGTACCAAATGGTGCCATTATACCATATGGTACAATTGTATCATATGGTACCATTGTATCATGTGCCATTGTACCAGTGTACCATATGGTACCATTGTATCATATGGTGCCATTGTACCATATGGTACAATTGCACCCTATGGCACCATTGTACCATATGGTACTATATGGTACCGTTGTATTCAACACAATAACCGCACTAATATAATGATAATGATAAACAAATTAGTGTAGTTATTGTGTTGAATACAATGAGTGTACCCTTATACAATATACATTATACTGGTCTCACAGGCCACAAATGTTATTAGAAAAAGAAAAAAATTAGAAAAGAAAAAAATATAAAAACATAAAATAAAAAAATGGGATTTTGCGGAAGTAACTGATGTTGCCACCACCCGGTCATTTTGGGTCAACTTCCCGCCGCTGTATCTCGGTAAGTACTGATCAGAAAACAAAAAATTTTGTCTTATTACCTTCACAAAAATATACTCTTTAATTCTGAAAGAAAAAATAATTTTTTTTTTTCAAAATTTCTTGGACACTGGAGCACCACTTCAGATTTTGGCCTTGGACCCTGAAGGGGTTAACACTAAGTTTTTATTTCTCTTAGTACTCACTTCTCCATTTCATCATATTTTTTTTAGTTATGGTTTGATGTGTGAACACTTGCAAATTTCTCAAAAGAACAGGCTCTCAAAAAAGATAAAATTCCATATTATTATTAGTTTATTTTTATTTTTTATTAACACATCAGCCGTTTCCCACCTAGGCAGGGTGACCCCAAAAAAGAAGAAACACCTCTATGATCATTCGCTCCATCACTGTCTTGCCAGAGGCATATTACACAGTTAAAAAACTGCAATATATCAACACCCTCCTTCAGAATGCAGGCACTGTATGTATTTCCCACCTCCAGGACTCAAATCTGGCTAACCAATTTTCCTGAATCCCTTCATGAATGTTACTCTGCTCACACTCCAACAATACATCAAGTCATAAAAAACCATTTGTCTCCACTTGCACCTATCAAACACGCTTGTGCACAGCACACTTGCTGGAAGTATAAGCCCCTCGTTCACAAAAACCTTTACCCACTCCCTCCAACCCTTCCTAGGCCAACCCCGACCCTGCCTTCCATCCATTACAGATTTATATGCTTCCCTAGTCATTCAAATGAGAGAATGGGTGAGGTTTTGTCAACAAATTTTGTTGAGAAGAATAAAAAAAAATGTTTTGGAGTGAGATTAATAAGTTGAAAAAGCCTAGGGAGTGACTGGATTTAACAGTTAAAAAAAAAAAAAGGGGAGTTATTAGATAATGATGTGGAGGTACTAGGAAAATGGAGGGAATATTTTGAGAAACTGATGAATGTAGATGAAGACAAGAAGGCAGTGATTTCTTGCACTTGCCAGTGAGGTACAACATTTCTTAGGAGTGAGGAAGAGCCAGATGTGAGTAATGGGGAAGGCATGTGAAACAGAGAGTACAATGAAAAGGGGTAAAGCAGCTGGGATTGAGAGGATCAGACTGTGTTGTTAAAAGTAGGTGGGGATATAGTTCTGGAGTAGTTGGTGCTTTGGTTCAGTAAATATAAGAAAAGGGGGAGGTGCTTAAGGAATGACAGTGTGTGTGCATAGTTCCTCTGAATAAACAAATAGAGGATAAAAGAGTGTATAAAAATTATAGGGGAATGAGCCTGTTGAGTTCTAGGTAGTAAGTTGGTAGACAGGGAGGTACCACCATCCTGCCAAGTGAGTGTGAAATGGAAACCTGTAATTGTTTTACACGATGGTAGGATTGCTGGTGTCTTTTTTTCAGTCTTATAGACATGCAAGATTACAGAGTTTATTTAATTTTCCTTGAGAATCAAACCTAGAGTTTATTAAACACTGTATTGGCCATCAATTTAGTGCTGTTTATGAGGGAGTCTACCCCTAGAGTGAAACAACCTCAAAACAACCAGTCAACCTCTCTTTCATAAAATGCTCAAACCTCTCTTAAGAAATCTTTATAACTAGTAAATTCACTTTCACTGGTCTTACCCAGTAACATTACCCTTCTTGTATAACAGCCAGGGATAGATCTTGCCACCATGGCCTGGTGGCAAAAGCTCTCACTCCACATGGTGAGGGTCTGGGTTTAATTCCTGGCGAGAGTTGAAACACTGGGCATGTTTCCTTACATTGGTTGTCTATGTTTACCCTTCTTCTTCTTCTTCTTTCCAAAAAACTGGCCATATCCTACCAAGGCAGGGTGTCCCAAAAGGAAAAATGAAAGTTTCCCCTTTTAAATTCAGAAATATATACAGAAGGGGTTACTAGCCCCATGCTCCTGGCATTTCAGTCTCCTCTTACAACATGCACGGCTCACAGAGGAAGAATTCTTTTCAGCTTTCCAATGGAGATAAGAGGAAATAAGCAAGAACAAGAACTAGTATGGAAATAGAAGAAAATCCAGATGTGTGTGTATATAAATGCTTGTCTATGCATGTGCAGTGTGACCTAAGTGTAAGTAGAAGTAGCAAGATATACCTGAAATCATGCATGTTTGCGAGACAGAAAAAAGACACCAGAAATCCTACCCTCATGTAAAACAATTACAAGTTTTCATTTTACACTCACTTGACACGACAGCAGTACCTCCCTGGGTGGTTGCTGCTCTATGTTCACCTATCAGTATAAAATGGGTACCTGGGTTGCATCCTGGGACAAAATTGACCTAATTTGCCTGAAATGCTCTGCATAACAAGTGGTTTTCAGTATTGTAATATGTCATGGATGTCAGCAAGGCCTGTATACCTTGTACATGTCTTCTTTCTTTCTTTCAATGCACTGGCCATATCCCACCAAGATGGGGTGGCCCAAAAGAAAAAACGAAAGTTTTTCCTTTTACATTTAGTAATATATACAGTAGGTGTTACTAGCCCCTTGCTCCCAGCATTTTAATTGCCTCTTATGACATGCATGGCTTATGGAGGAAGAATTCTGTTCCACTTCACCATGGAGATAAGAGGAAATAAACAAGAACAAGAACTAGTAAGAAAAATAAAAGAAAATCCAGAAGGGGTGTATATATATGCTTGTACAGCATGTGTAATGTGGCCTTAATGTAAGTAGAAGTAGCAAGATGTACCTGAAATCCTGCATATTTATGAGACAGAAAAAAAGACACCAGCAATCCTACTATCATGTAAAACAATTACAGGCTTTCGTTTTACAATCGCCTGGCAGGACAGCAGTACCTCTCTGGGTGGTTGCTGCTCTATGTTCACCCATCAGCATAAAATGGGTACCTGGGCCACATCCCAGGAAAAAATTGACCTAATTTGCCTGAAATGCTCTGTATAACAAGTGGTTTTCTATATAGTAGTATGTCACCGATGTCAGCAACGCCTGTATACCTTGTACAAGTACTTGTAGAAATAAAGATATTATTACAGTGATACCTATCATATCCGAACTATATGAGCTGAGACCGGTTCAGAAATGCGGAGTTTCCGGATACGTGAGGGGAAAAAATGCGCATCTGTACTGTCATATTGCTATCCGTACCCCGTCATATCGCCATCGGCGATGGTGTTGTGGGTTTAAAAAACGAGTCCATCATTGTCTAGAGGTGGGACCAGACACACTGGGCTCAAATAAGAGCCTCCCAGATTTCATGGACCACAGGACCATAACTTTTCAAATGGGCTGTGTGCTCTAAATACTCCAAAAGTGTTTTGACATCTGCCCTTGCTGCTTAAGTTTTTGGTCTTGGAGGCATTGGGTTGTCGTCGTCGTCGTCACTTTTGGAATGTTCTGAGTGCAACACTGATTCTGCAATCTCTGCAGATGCCTTGAAATCTGATAGGTCAATCTGCTTGCTGAGCTTTTCTGCAGCTGTTTTAAATTTGATGTCATGAACCATCATACCACTACCACGCTGCTGTAGGCACCACTTCATCATGCACTGATTGAGTTCCAAACTCTGTGGCTTCACCATCACTTTTCTTTCAGCACTTTTTCCAGTTTTTGAGGCAGCAGAAAACTCACTTGTGTAGACCATAATCTTATCATGAGCCTTCTTGATATCACAGAGGGTCAACTTTGGGTGGCGGGGGTGATGAAGAGCACAGCTCCTAGTAGTCAACCGGTACATTAAAGTGCGTGCCAAGTTTGATTCAGCCTTTTGCCATATTCTAACAGCTGTTTGGATGTCTCAGTAATAATTTTAGAATTTTACCCTTTCCCAGGGTCTATTTGGATATTGGCGAGGTTTGGATAATGGCAGGCTGGATATGTGAGGTATCACTGTATGTTATTATAAGCATAAGGGCCCCTAATCCTAGAGGGGCCCCAGAAGTGACTTTAGTCCACAGTGCTTAAAAATTCTGGGTCTACTGTATGAGAAGGGATTGTGAAGTGGCCCCCCTATAACGGTTTAAGCTTCAGGGCCCCAAAAAAGTAGGTCCACCACTTCACACAGTTGGGTGGTCACACTTGAGGCTCCTATTATAATGAGAGGACAAGGGTTCAGTCCCCTTAGAGAACTGAATCGACAAACGTTTAACACAATTATATATGTAATTCACATCCTTGTATTACACTATTATCTTCCTTTTATTCTAGTTATTACTTCAGCTGCTAGTGGACTGTTCTCATTTTGCACTGTGCAACTATGACAAAAATAACTTGCCTTACTATAATACAATACAGTAAATATATTATGGTTTACCTTTTGTTACCATGGCCTAGTTTTCCATCATCACCTTCTCCCCATGAATAAACATCTCCATCTGCAGTAAGGGCAAGGCAGTGCTTCCCGCCAGAGTTGACTGCAACTTTACGGATAACAATGTGCTGGACTGATTCTAGAAGGGTTGGGGTTGAGACTGATTCTACCCCACCAATACCAAGCCGTCCACCTGCTCCATATCCAGTAGCATAAACCTATAATAAATTTACATATCCATTTCAGTATAAAAAGGCATAGTATTTTGGCAAAGACTGTTGGAGAATGGGCAAACTAGATAATTAACAAAACATAACAGGTCTTTTAAGGCACTTCAGTCAATCAATCAATCAAAGTTTATTCTCAATAAAGATTACAATGTGGGGTTTACATATTATAAAATATTGGTTACAATGTGTGGTTTACATATTATAAAATATTGGTTACAATGTGTGGTTTAAATATTATAAAATACTAATTACAAAGAGAGCCACTATCATGCCTAGTATGACTAGGCATTTCAGGCAGACTAAGAATAATTCAAACTCTATATTGATACAGGTTATGGAGCATATTGATATTAAGCCTAGATAACTGCATTACAGTTCGTAAATTTAGCACTGAGAATGGTTTTGTCTTGGCATGATACATAGTTTCTATTAAAGCTCCTATATTGCAGTATCTCAGGCAAACTGATAACTAGTTTAAGATTCATTAGGAAATAGCTTTATTAGGTAATTTTATGTTTACAGTCATTTGGTTGAGTTTGAGTGTAAACTAGGGGGGGATCACAGATATCGAGAGTAGGTCTAGTTTGTTTTTTGTGTGTGTATGATACAAGTAAGAGAATAAGTGGTTTTCATGTAGTTAGCTGATGGTGGGGTGTGTCATGGAGATAAGATGTTTTCTAATGGTAGTTTTGAACGTGATGGTTGTGTCTGCGGTTCTAGGGCTTTCAGGTAGGGTGTTCCAGATTTTAGGTCCTTTTATGTACACTGAATTTTTGTATAGGTTTAGCTGGACACGGGGAATGTCATAGAGATTTTTGTGCCTGGTGTTATGCCTGTGGGTCCTGTCACAACTATCAAGAAAGTGTTTTAGTTTAGGGTTAATACTGGAATTTATGGTTCAGTAAATGTAGGTTGCACAGTAGTAAGTGTGGATGTTCTGTACAGTGAGTAAGTTTAGATCTTTGAAGAGTGGGGGGGGGGGGAGGGGGTTTGCCTGGGATTGGATTGCGTGATTATTCTTGCTGCGGCTTTTTGTTCGGTTATTGTTGGCCTTAGGTGTGTTGCTGCTGTTGATCCCCAGGCACAAATAGCATAGGTGAGGTAGGGATATATGAGTGAATAGTATAGTGTGAGAAGGGCTGATTGTGGCACGTGGTAATGTATTTTGGAGTGGATTCCAACCGTTTTGGATACTTTTTTTGTTATGTGTTGGATATGTGCTGAATTTCAGGTTGCTGTCGAGGTGTAGGCCCAGGAATTTGCCCTCAACATTTAGATTTAAAGAAAGCATTTGCTATATAGTAATTCTTTGTGGAATTGTAATCTTCAAATTATGAAACACTGGAGGAATAAAAGGCAGATTAAATATTTTGTTTGATTAGAAATATATAAAGTGATATGAGGTAAAAATGTCTGATTAAGTAATGTCACCAGCGGGGTGTTGCAAGGATTAGTGTTTGTCCTTAAAGTGTTTTTAACCCTTTGTGGATCCAAGCTGTAGATCAATGCCTTGTCCACAGGGTCCAAGCTGTAGTTCTACGCCATGAGCTCAACTCACTCATATAAGCTGTGAATGGTAAATTTGTGCCTAGATATGACAGAATGGATCTATGTGGTAAGTGTGCATCATATAAAACAAATCCTGCAGCATGCAGTGCATAATGAGAAAAAAATTGCGACTGTGTTTTTTGCATTAAAATACCGACCTTACATTGTATTTTAGTGTGGTTTTTACAGTTGTATTCGTGGTTTCTTGGTCTCATTTGACAGAATGGAAGATATATTACAGAAATAGAGATGATTTTGACTGGGTTTAGTAACGAAAATAGCTTGAAATTGAGCTCAAATTAGCAGAAATGTTTGATTTTTGCCAATGTTCAAGAGGAAACAAATGATGTTGCGCATCCAATACACGTCACCTGGTGGGTCTAATTTTTTTTTATATTTTTTTTTTATTATCACACCGGCCGATTCCCACCAAGGCAGGGTGGCCCGAAAAAGAAAAACTTTCACCATCATTCACTCCATCACTGTCTTGCCAGAAGGGTGCTTTACACTACAGTTTTTAAACTGCAACATTAACACCCCTCCTTCAGAGTGCAGGCAGGGGTGTTAATGTTGCAGTTTAAAAAAAACTGTAGTGTAAAGCACCCTTCTGGCAAGACAGTGATGGAGTGAATGATGGTGAAAGTTTTTCTTTTTCGGGCCACCCTGCCTTGGTGGGAATCGGCCGGTGTGATAATAAAAAAAAAAATATAAAAAAAAAAAATTTTTTTAGACCCACCAGGTGACGTGTATTGGATGCGCAACATCATTTGTTTCCTCTTGAACATTGGCAAAAATCAAACATTTCTGCTAATTTGAGCTCAATTTCAAGCTATTTTCGTTACTAAACCCAGTCAAAATCATCTCTATTTCTGTAATATATCTTCCATTCTGTCAAATGAGACCATGTTCATGAATGCGCTTATATTGTTTATACAATTATTACAATACTTCCTCTCCTCACTTAGTGACGTACTTGTTTACTGACGCCTCGGACTTACGACGGGCTCTCTGACCAGTATGCACGCCTAAATAAAGTATATGAGAGCTGATTTCCTTTATTCTGTTTATTATAATATACAGTACACTACCGTATAAACATTTAAAAATATACTAGAAATGTTAAAAATGGTGCAAAGGTGACATTAAAACAATATCAAAGATAGTTGACACAAACCCACTACCATTATAGTATGCTCCTTACTTAGCGACGAATTCATTTACCAATGTGGTCTTAGGAACAGAACTCCATCATTAAGTGAGGAGAGGCTGTACTGCATAACAGTAAATCTATTTTTTGGTGCGAATAAAAATTCTTTACGTAAATATCAAAATGGAATTCATCTGTAAAGCCTGGAAACATAACTAATAAACAGAAGAAATGTTATTTTAGTGCCAGGAATGCCTGCACTATTTATTCTGGACCCTATTTTGAAATTGGAATATTTTGAACTTTGTGTGAATTTGGCCAAATTACAAATTTTTGACCACTCTATTGGGTAGTTGAAATAGTTGATTGGGCAGTTTCTTGTGCTCAATTGATAAAACTGAAGTATTACTAGTGAAATAGCTAAAAATTTGGTCAACTGGAATAATGTAATTGGCCTAAAATAGGAGTCAAAGTGGGCAAAATTGCTAATGCATAAATATCACTGATGCAGTAAAATTTTTGAGTGTAATTTCATCAATTTCCCATCAAATTTCATACTTTTTGTTTTATTACCTTGAGAAAAAGATTCTCTACTATTTCATAACAAAAAATAACAAAAAATTTTTTTTTGAAAATTCTTGGACCCTGTGGACAAGGCGTAGATCTGTGACTTGGACCTTCAAAGGGTTAAACTACATAAATAGCCATGGCAGAAGGACTTGGACCTTCAAAGGGTTAAACTACATAAATAGCCATGGCAGAAGGAATAAAAACTATATGGTCAAATCTGTTTATGATGGAAAGACTCTGCAACATAAAAAAAAATTACTGAATCCATGTAAGACCCAGATAGGTTAAGACCCAGATAAGTTGAGCAAGTGGAGTGATAAATGAATGATGGAATATAATGTGGATGAACATCATTACACCTAGGTAGTAGGTTGGTAGACATATTTTCTGTCTCATAAACATGCAAGATTTCAAGTACAGTGGACCCCCGACCAACGAAGGCATTGTCTAACGATAAATTCGACTAATGAAGCGTTTGAGCGTAAAAATGTTGGCCCGACCAACGATGAAAAACTTGACCAACATGATTCGTCCCGAATGCGTCTGCATATCCCATCTGGCCTGAGCACGCCTTAGCTGCCCTGCTGTCAGTTAGTGTGCCAGTGTTTACGAGCCAGTGTGGTCGCATCCACACATACATTCGGTACATTTTGTATTATTCCAGTGTTTTTAGTGCTTGTAACTGCTAAATAAGCCACCTTGGGGCCCAAGAAAGCTTCTAGTGCCAATCCTGTGGTAAAAAGGGTGAGAATTACAACTGAAATGAAGAAGGAGATCATCACAAAGTATGAAACTGGAGTGCGTGTCTCCCAGCTGGCCAGGTTGTACAACAAACCTCAAGCAACCATTGCTACTATCTTGGCCAACAGAAAGGCAATCAAGGAAGCTGTTATTGTGAAATGTGCAAGTATGTTTTCGAAACACATATCACAAGTACAGTGGACCCCTGGTTAACGATATTTTTTTCATTCCAGAAGTATGTTCAGGTGCTAGTACTGACTGAATTGGTTCCCATAAGGAATATTGTGAAGTAGATTAGTCCATTTCAGACCCCCAAACATACATGTACAAACGCACTTACATAAATACACTTACATAATTGGTCGCATTAGGAGGTGATCGTTAAGCGGGGGTCCACTGTACTTGAAGATGTTGAGAGACTGTTACAGGTGTGGATAAACGAAAACAGATATCAGGAGATAGCATCTCTCAAGTGATATGTGAAAAGGCAAGGCAGTTGCATGATGATTTAATTAAAAAAATGCCTGCAACTAGTGGTGATGTGAGTGAATTTAAGGCCAGCAAAGGTTGGCTTGAGAGATTTAAGAATTGTAGTGGCATACACAGTGTGATAAGGCATGGTGAGGCTGCCAGTTCGGACAAAAAAGTGGCTGAGAAATATGTGCAGGAATTCCAGGGATACATAGAGGCTGAAGGATTGCAACCCCAACAAGTGTTTAATTGTGACGAAACAGGCCTGTTTTGGAAGAAAATGCCAAACAGGACCTACATTACACAGGAGGAAAAAGCACTCCCAGGACACAAGCTATGAAGGACAGGGTTACTTTAATGTTGTGTAGTAATTCTAGTGGGGATTGCAGAGTGAAGCCTCTACTCGTGTATCACTCTGAAACTCCCAGTGTGTTTAGGAAAAACAATGTCGTCAAGGCTAATTTGTGTGTGATGTGGAGGGCAAACAGTAAGGCATGGGTCACTAGGGACATTTTCTATGACTAGTTTTATCATGTGTTTGGCCCCACTGTGAAAAATTACCTCCTGGAAAATAAATTAGACTTTAAGTGCCTCCTGGTATTAGACAATGCTCTTGCTCATCCTTCAGACTTGCCAGAGCTAATTTCGGGGGAGTTGAGCTTCATAAAAGTTTTTGCCTCCTAATACAACTCCTCCCCTCCAGCCCATGGACCAGCAGGTCATTTCAAATTTCAGAAAACTGTACACCAAAGCAATGTTTCAAAAGTGCTCTGAAGTGACTGCAGACACTTGATTGACCCTAAGAGAATTTTGGAAAGATCACTTTAGTATCTTCAATTGCATAAACCTTATTGGTAAGGCTTGGGAGGGAGAGACTAACAGGACCTTGAACTCTGCTTGGAGGAAACTGTGGCCAGAATGTGTACAAGAGAGGGATTTTGAAGGGTTTGGGGCTAACCCTGAGGAGCCTATGCCAGTTGTGGAATCTATTGTGGCATTGGGGAAGTCCATAGGGTTGGAGGTTAGTGGGGAGGATGTGGAAGAGTTGGTGGAGGACGACGATGAAAAACTAACCACTGATGAGGTCACAACTGAGGAAATTGCTTCAGAGGAGGGGAGAGAGAAACTGAGGAAGTTGCCTTCTTCAACGATTAAAGAAATGTGTACAATGTAGATAAAGGTGCAAACCTTTATGGAGGAAAATCACCCTGACACAGCTATTGCAAGCTGTGCTGGTGACTTTTACAATAAGAATGTTGTGAACCACTTTAGGAAAATCTTAAAGGAACGCGAGGTACAGAGCTCTATGGACAGATTTTTGGTACGGCAGAGGTCCAGTGACTCTAAAGTTGTTCCAAGTGGCATTTAAAAACAAAGAGGGGAAGTAACCCCAGGAAAGGACTTGCTACCCAAAGTCCTTATGGAAAGGGCTTCCCCTTCCAAACAACTGTAAACTCCTCCATCATCTCCCCTCCTCCCATCTCATCACTCATCACTACATCTTCAATAAAGGTATGTATCATTTATTCTTCATTTAGTACAGTACATAATTTATTGTGCATGTATCCTTCTTTTTCTGTGTAGGAAAATGTATATTTCATGTAAAAAAAATTTTTTTTTTTGGTGTCTGGAACGGATTAATTTGATTTCCATTATTTCTTATGGGGAAAATTAATTCAACTAATGATACATCGACTTAACGACGGGCTCTTTGGAACAGATTAATATCATTGGTCGAGGGTCCACTGTACATCTTGTTACTTCTACTTACACTTAGGTTACACTACACTTGCATATACAAGAATATATATATATATGTACACCCCTCTGAGTTTTCTTCTATTTTCTTACTAGTTCTTGTTCTTATTTCCTCTTATTTCCATGGCGAAGTGAAGCAGAGTTCTTACTCCGTAAGCCATGCATGTCGTAAGAGGCGACTAACATGCCAGGAGCAAGGGACTAGCAACCCCTTCTCCTGTATACAGTACTAAAAATAAAAAGAAGTTTTGTTTGTTTTTGTTTTTTTGGGCCACCCTGCTTCTGTGGGATATGGCCAGTTTGTTGAAAAAAGAGCATAACACCTAGGTAGTAGGTTGGTAGACAGCAGTCGCCCAGGGAGGTACTTCTGTCCTACCAAATGAATACAAAACGGAAGCCTGTAATTGTTTTACATGATGGTAGGATTGCTGGTGTCTTTTTTTCTGTCTCATAAACATACAAGATTTCAGATACGTCTTTCTACTTCTACTTACACTTGGGTCACACTACACGTGCATGTACAAGCATATATATACACACCGCTCTGGGTTTTCTTCTTCTTACTAGCTCTTGTTCTTTATTTCCTCTTATCTCCATGGGGAAGTGGAACAGAATTCTTCCTCCATAAGCCATGTGTGTCATAAAAGATGACTAAAATGCCAGAAGCATGGGGCTAGTAACCCCATCTCCTGTGTATATTACTAAATTTAAAAGGAGAAACTTTTGTTTTTCCTTTTGGGCCACCCTGCCTCAGCGGGATACGGCTGGTTTGTTGAAAGAAGATTTATTATTCCTGTCACCATACAACAAACAACTTCCTTTGGGCTCAAATGTCTACTGCTGTTTAATATTCTATGTATGCCTCTGTTTACTTTGGCTCATGAGTTCTAATTCTTAATTAACCAAAATTTTATTGCAAAACAACAAATTAATGCCATTTGTGGGCTTCGTTAAAAAACATATTCACTAACCTTTCCATCAGCAGTAACAGCAAAAAGTGTCTGTTCTCCACCAATGAGCTGTATGGGTCTGAGTGCAGTCAGAGTATCACATGGGGTTGGTAGTTTAACTTTGGCTCCTTCTACACCACCCAACTGGCCACGGTGGTTATGTCCCCATCCATAGATGCTCCCACTTCCTCCCCATGATAAAGTCCAGTCTTCTGGACGTCTGAAATTTTAACAGTAATACACTTTCTGAGCAGATCTTTCAAACAAAATACATGTACTTTATCAATAAATAACACTGTTGTACTTTAGATGAAAAATGGTATGGAATGTCATTGTTTATAAGCAGTCCATAAGTAGAAAATGAAAGCAATGCAGTACAACACCTCTAATCTGAAAGCATTAAGATGAGAATCTAAGTACAGTGGTACCTTGGGATACAAATTTATTTCGTTCTAGAAGGCTGTTCGAGTGCTGATACTGAACGAATTTGTTCCCATAAAGAATAATGTAAATTAGATTAATCCGTTTCAGACCCCCAAAAATACACTTACAAAAGCACTTACATAATTGTTCGAGTTTTGAGCTGTTTATATCCAGAGGTACCACTGTACTTGATAATATTTACACTTGTATTAACCCTTTCAGGGTTGGCAGGCCCTCTCCCAAACCTGTTCTCAGGGTCAGTAAATATTCGAAAAAAAAAAAATTGCCATCAATACTTATCGAGATATGGAGGGGTGAAGTTGATAGAAATTGAACCGCATACGGGAACATCGCCGACTGCCGGTCACCCAGTAATAGTTTATTTTGTTTTTTTCTACTTTTTTCTTTTATTTTTTAATATTTTATTTTTTCAAGTAACTTTTATGGCCTCTGAGACCAATATAAAGGGTGGCCCGGTGGCCTGGTGGCTAAAGCTCCCACTTCACACACAGAGGGCCCGGGTTCGATTCCCGGTGGGTGGAAACATTTTGACATGTTTCCTTACACCTATTGTCCTGTTCACCTAGCAGCAAATAGGTACCTGGGTGTTAGTCGACTGGTGTGGGTCGCATCCTGGGGGACAAGATTGAGGACCCCAATGGAAATAAGTTAGACAGTCCTCGATGACGCATGACTTTCTTGGGTTATCCTGGGTGGCTAACCCTCTGGGGTTAAAAATCCGAACGAAATCTTATCTTATCTTATATTCACTCACTATATACTACACAATAACAGCACAAACTTTGCTGTCATTATACTGTTTACAAAACATGTTTACACAAACCAAAAATAAAAAATGTTGTTTATTACTATTTTTCTATCATATATATACTCATATAGTCACTGGACAGGCTCCTATAACTACAAGAGGTTCTGAAAACTTGTAGTTGTGTGTGAGTGGACTTGTAAATATGCTGAGTCACCGGTGTGTCATGTGTCACAATGATGCATCGTACTCCCCTCACTAACCTCACTGCCTTCCACAACATCCCTTCCTCCCCACACACCTATCTTGCTTCATTCCATCCTCTCGTCCCTTCCTACCTACCTTCCCTCCTCCTCCTCCTCCTCATCTCTTTCATACCTACTTTCCCTCCTTCCTTCCCTCCCTCCTTCCTTCCCTCCTTTCTTCCCTCCCTCCTTCCTTCTCTCCTTTCTTCCCTCCCTCCTTTCTTCCCTCCTTCCTTCCCTCTTTCCTTCCTTCCTTCAAGTAACTTTTCTGGCCTGTGAGACCAATATAAGGTGCTGCATATTGAATGTATATTCACTCATTGTTTTTTTTTTTTATTATTATCACACTGGCCGATTCCCACCAAGGCAGGGTGGCCCGAAAAAGAAAAACTTTCACCATCATTCACTCCATCACTGTCTTGCCAGAAGGGTGCTTTACACTACAGTTTTTAAACTGCAACATTAACACCCCTCCTTCAGAGTGCAGGCACTGTACTTCCCATCTCCAGGACTCAAGTCCGGCCTGCCGGTTTCCCTGAATCCCTTCATAAATGTTACTTTGCTCACACTCCAACAGCACGTCAAGTATTAAAAACCATTTGTCTCCATTCACTCCTATCAAACACGCTCATGCATGCCTCCTGGAAGTCCAAGCCCCTCGCACACAAAACCTCCTTTACCCCCTCCCTCCAACCTTTCCTAGGCCGACCCCTACCCCGCCTTCCTTCCACTACAGACTGATACACTCTTGAAGTCATTGTGTTTCGCTCCATTCTCTCTACATGTCCGAACCACCTCAACAACCCTTCCTCAGCCCTCTGGACAACAGTTTTGGTAATCCCGCACCTCCTCCTAACTTCCAAACTACGAATTCTCTGCATTATATTCACACCACACATTGCCCTCAGACATGACATCTCCACTGCCTCCAGCCTTCTCCTCGCTGCAACATTCATCACCCACGCTTCACACCCATATAAGAGCGTTGGTAAAACTATACTCTCATACATTCCCCTCTTTGCCTCCAAGGACAAAGTTCTTTGTCTCCACAGACTCCTAAGTGCACCACTCACTCTTTTTCCCTCATCAATTCTATGATTCACCTCATCTTTCATAGACCCATCCGCTGACACGTCCACTCCCAAATATCTGAATACGTTCACCTCCTCCATACTCTCTCCCTCCAATCTGATATTCAATCTTTCATCACCTAATCTTTTTGTTATCCTCATAACCTTACTCTTTCCTGTATTCACCTTTAATTTTCTTCTTTTGCACACCCTACCAAATTCATCCACCAATCTCTGCAACTTCTCTTCAGAATCTCCCAAGAGCACAGTGTCATCAGCAAAGAGCAGCTGTGACAACTCCCACTTTGTGTGTGATTCTTTATCTTTTAACTCCACGCCTCTTGCCAAGACCCTCGCATTTACTTCTCTTACAACCCCATCTATAAATATATTAAACAACCACGGTGACATCACACATCCTTGTCTAAGGCCTACTTTTACTGGGAAAAAATTTCCCTCTTTCCTACATACTCTAACTTGAGCCTCACTATCCTCGTAAAAACTCTTCACTGCTTTCAGTAACCTACCTCCTACACCATACACTTGCAACATCTGCCACATTGCCCCCCTATCCACCCTGTCATACGCCTTTTCCAAATCCATAAATGCCACAAAGACCTCTTTAGCCTTATCTAAATACTGTTCACTTATATGTTTCACTGTAAACACCTGGTCCACACACCCCCTACCTTTCCTAAAGCCTCCTTGTTCATCTGCTATCCTATTCTCCGTCTTACTCTTAATTCTTTCAATTATAACTCTACCATACACTTTACCAGGTACACTCAACAGACTTATCCCCCTATAATTTTTGCACTCTCTTTTATCCCCTTTGCCTTTATACAAAGGAACTATGCATGCTCTCTGCCAATCCCTAGGTACCTTACCCTCTTCCATACATTTATTAAATAATTGCACCAACCACTCCAAAACTATATCCCCACCTGCTTTTAACATTTCTATCTTTATCCCATCAATCCCGGCTGCCTTACCCCCTTTCATTTTACCTACTGCCTCACGAACTTCCCCCACACTCACAACTGGCTCTTCCTCACTCCTACAAGATGTTATTCCTCCTTGCCCTATACACGAAATCACAGCTTCCCTATCTTCATCAACATTTAACAATTCCTCAAAATATTCCCTCCATCTTCCCAATACCTCTAACTCTCCATTTAATAACTCTCCTCTCCTATTTTTAACTGACAAATCAATTTGTTCTCTAGGCTTTCTTAACTTGTTAATCTCACTCCAAAACTTTTTCTTATTTTCAACAAAATTTGTTGATAACATCTCACCCACTCTCTCATTTGCTCTCTTTTTACATTGCTTCACCACTCTCTTAACCTCTCTCTTTTTCTCCATATACTCTTCCCTCCTTGCATCACTTCTACTTTGTAAAAACTTCTCATATGCTAACTTTTTCTCCCTTACTACTCTCTTTACATCATCATTCCACCAATCGCTCCTCTTCCCTCCTGCACCCACTTTCCTGTAACCACAAACTTCTGCTGAACACTCTAACACTACATTTTTAATCCTACCCCATACCTCTTCGACCCCATTGCCTATGCTCTCATTTGCCCATCTATCCTCCAATAGCTGTTTATATCTTACCCTAACTGCCTCCTCTTTTAGTTTATAAACCTTCACCTCTCTCTTCCCTGATGCTTCTATTCTCCTTGTATCCCATCTACCTTTTACTCTCAGTGTAGCTATAACTAGAAAGTGATCTGATATATCTGTTGCCCCTCTATAAACATGTACATCCTGAAGTCTACTCAGCAGTCTTTTATCTACCAATACATAATCCAACAAACTACTGTCATTTCGCCCTACATCATATCTTGTATACTTATTTATCCTCTTTTTCTTAAAATATGTATTACCTATAACTAAACCCCTTTCTATACAAAGTTCAATCAAAGGGCTCCCATTATCATTTACACCTGGCACCCCAAACTTACCTACCACACCCTCTCATTGTATGCTACACAATAACTGCAGTTATTATATTGTTTACAAAACATGTTTACACAAACCAACAATAAAAAATGTTGTTTATTACTGTTTTTCTAACACATCTATACACATATAAAGTCACTGGACACTTCTCAGAACTGCTACAGCTTCTGTAAAGCTCGAAGTTGTTGTGTGGGGGTGGACTTGTAAATATGCTGAGTCACCGGCCTAATTAGTGTCACAATGACAAATAACACCACCACTCACCACCCTCACTGCCTGTCAACACCCATCCCTTCCTCCCCACCCCACCAACCCACATGGAAATAAGTCGCTGAATTTTTTGAGTTACCTTTGGTTGACGGTCGCCTTCCGTTCTTCCCTCCTTCCTTCGTTCTTTTCTTCCTTCCCTCCTTTCTTCCTTCCCTCCTTCCTTCCTTCCTCTCATCTCTTCCTTTCTTCCTTCCTCTCAGCTCTTCCTTTCTTCCTTCCTCTCATCTCTTCCTTCTTCCTTCCTTCCCTCCTTCCTTCCTTCCTTCAGGCTGGTTTCCTAGGCATTGCTTTCAGTCACAAACTCAAAACCATGAAATTCATCTTCACTGACACTTCCATCTGTGTTTGAACTGTCACTTGGGAACAAAAGAGCCCCAATTAGCCGAGAAGTGAGGAGTTTCATAGAGGAGTGAGGAGTTTCTTACCGCTAGACATGGTGAACAAGGTGTAATAAAATGGCTTTCCCACAATGCACCATTGGGTCCCCAATTTTTTTTATACCACGCACACTGACCATGGAGACCCATTCCCTCACATCCAGGACTACCAGCCTTTTTCTGCTTGATTTGAGGACACTAGAATTTATGCGTACTAGTACGGCACCAACCCTGAAAGACATACTGTTGGTAGAATTACTGACAATTTTTTTTTCAATGAACCGGCCGTATTCCACCAAGGCAGGGTGGCCCAAAAAGAAAAGCGAAAGTTTCTCTTTTTAAATTTAGTAATTTATACAAGAGAAGGGGTTACTAGCCCCTTACTCCCGGCATTTTAGTCGCCTCTTACAACATGCATGGCTTACGGAGGAAGAATTCTGTTCCACTTCCCCATGGAGATAAGAGGAAATAAACAAGAACAAGAACTAGAAAGAAAATAGAAGAAAACCCGGAGGGGTGTGTATATATATGCTTGTACATGTATGTGTAGTGCGACCTAAGTGTAAGTAGAAGTAGCAAGACGTACCTGAAATCTTGCATGTTTAAGAGACAGAAAAAAGACACCAGCAATCCTACCATCATGTAAAACAATTACAGGATTCCGTTTTACACTCACTTGGCAGGACAGTAGTACCTCCCTGGGAGGTTGCTGTCTACCAACCTACTACCTACTAATTACTGACAATATGTAAAGTAAAAGGACACGAGTGCAACTAATGTGATAATTTATTGTGGCAATGTTTCGCTCTCCAGGAGCTTTATCAAGCTGTTACCAAACGGCTTGATAAAGCTCCTGGAGAGCGAAACATTGCCACAATAAAATGTCACACTAGTTGCACTTGTGTCCTTTAACTTTAAATATTTACACTTGTTTCAAGTTTATTTTTGGCACTATCTAGGTGCCAATATTATTTGAAATGCTGGGAAATGAAGTATGTGTTAAGGCTCCTGATACTTGAGTGCAGGTGGCTGTACTCTTAATCACTTTTTCTGCATCCACATGTTCAAAAAGTATTACATGCAATGGGCAGGTACAAGTACACTATAATGCCTAGTTGACTAGAATCACTGTGAGCTGGCTCTGTATAGTGAACTGATCTCTTCACTTAGTCACTTTTACCTATTCCACATAAATTATATTTATGATTTGATTTTCTTCCCATATGATCTCTTAACCTAGTCACTTTTACCTATACCACATGAATTATATTCATGATGTCTTTCCCATAAATGTTTTTATTTCATAATAGTTGAAAATAATTTAATATCGGATCAGTACTGGCAGCCTCCACATCCATAAGTGTCTGGTGGAATTTTTTCAGGGAATAAGGGCAAAGGTTTCCAAGAGAAAGGGGTAAAGGGATAAGCAAACCATCAAAGTGGTTTTCTATTCCTGATACAGACCTGATCAAGTGAGGAAGCACCTGCCCACTCCTCTCCCTTCCTTCCTTCCTTACATCCTCCAGCTGATGCCCATGCCTATATCCTCAACACTTTTATCACTTTCTTCACTATATAGAATCTTCTTTTCAAGGCTTTTCACCAGCTGGCTGCACCAGATTTTAAAGTGCCAGCAAATATATTAGCACTTGCAGCGCTTTTCACATTCTGTATGCTTACCTGAGGCATCAGCATTAACAACTAATGTATATTTGCTATCCTGAGCTCATACATCACCACAAAAAAAGTTCAGAAATTTTTTTGTTAATAAGCCCTCCAGACTTATACACAAAAATGCTTGGGTTGGTCCACCAGGAGAAGACTGAACACAAGGAGTATGATGCATTAATGATCGTAGGAGTGAGGAATTTCCTAGCTAGCCACTCTTCCATCCACCATGAGGCCTGGTCACAGACCAGGCCATGGGGGCAATGATCCCTGAAACCATCTCCAGGTATATTTCAGGTATACACAGCACTTGGGGAATGAGAGATAATCAAGTTTTATCCACAAAAGGGGAGGGGTAGCTCCAATTCCTTGGATCAATAGCCTTTCACTAACATCAAGGCAGACCCACTGAAGAAAGAGATGTTGAGAAAGGACATTGGCACACAATGTAAGAAAAATTAACATATACTTAAACCACTTAGACTGTGCAAGAAGGTTTACACTGGCAGCCCCGCTCTTGTCA
This sequence comes from Cherax quadricarinatus, assembly GCF_038502225.1. Classification (NCBI taxonomy): domain Eukaryota; kingdom Metazoa; phylum Arthropoda; class Malacostraca; order Decapoda; family Parastacidae; genus Cherax; species Cherax quadricarinatus. The sequence goes on along the minus strand of NC_091297.1, from coordinate 31,682,921 downwards.
TTATATTTATTTGTGCAGCAATTTTGCCTTATTTATTAATGATTTTCTCTCTTAGTCACTAAGGGGGCTAAATATAGTGTCACTGCAATTTGAAAATATAAAGCAGACAAATCACTTATTAATTACCTGTTAAACCAAAGCAACAATTGTTCATCATGTTGATGTAAAAACATATTATGGTCTTCATGTTCAAGAGACAGTACCTCTCCTTCACCAAGCATTTCACAAAGCTTCTTTCGTACCTGATGAAAAACAAACTTCCATGTATTCAATGTATATCCTTCATAAATGTACATTATTTTCCTTAAGCTATTATTTACAACAAAATCTGCACTGAAATTATTTCAATATTTAATTATTTACTATACTTCATAGACAAGATAGAAACTTTGGTACTTATTACATACATCACTACAGAATCCAGATGGCAGAGAAGTTCGCTCAATTAGTGATTTTATGACTCTGCAAGCGACGCAGTAGCGTCTAAACCATGCCCACTTGTGTGCTTCACCAGAACCAACTCCATTGTCTAACTCCAGGTCACAGGCTAGCCCAACTAATACCTAATCAGGAAAAAAAATCACAATCAAATTATGAATAATAAAATGAAAAAATCAAAAGATTAATCAACCTAAGCCTTTCCACAGCTAATTAACCCATTCAGAATTGATAATTAAATAAATGTAAAAGTTGAATTAGGTAATAGGTTGGTAAACAGCAACCGTCCACGGAGGTACTACCGTCCTGCGAAGTGAGTGTAAAATTAAAGCTTGTAATTGTTTTACATGATGGTAGGATTGCTGGTGTCATTTTTTCTGTCTCATAAACATACAAGATTTCAGGTACATCTTGCTACTTCTACTTACACTTAAGTCACACTACACATACATGTACAAGCATATATATATATACACCCCTCTGGGTTTTCTATTTTCTTTCTAGTTCTTGTTCTTGTTCTTGTTTATTTCCACTTATCTCCATGGGGAAGTGGAACAGAATTCTCCCTCCATAAGCCATGCGTGTTGTAAGAGGCGACTAAAATGCCGGGATCAAGGGGCTAGTAACCTCTTCTCCTGTATATATTACTAAATGTAAAAGGAGAAACTTTCGTTTTTACTTTTGGGCCACCCCGCCTTGGTGGGATACGGCTGGTGTGTTGAAAGAAAGAAGAAGAATGCTATGATTAACCTCATCCTTCATAAATCCATCCGCTAACACATCAACTCCCAAGTATCTGAAAACATTCGCTTCTTCCATACTCCTCCCCAATTTGATATCCAAATTTTCTTTATCTAAATCATTTGATACCCTCATCACCTTACTCTTTTCTATGTTCACTTTCAACTTTCTACCTTTACACACACTTCCAAACTCATCCACTAACCTTTGCAATTTTTTCTTAGAATTTCCCATAAGCACAGTATCATCAGCAAAAAGTAACTGTGTCAATTCCCATTTTGTATTTGATTCCCCATAATTTAATCCGAACCCTCTCCCGAACACCCTAGCATTTACTTCTTTTACAACCCCATCTATAAATACACCTACCATCCGACTTACGACTGAGTTCAGTTCCGAGAAACCGGTTGTAAGTCGAAATGGTCGTAAGTCGAACTTTACTACTGAATATCAACAAAACATTTTTGTAATGACTTTGTTTTATTGTATTATTTTGGTATTTCATGTTTTACTTTACTTTTTATGTTGTTAGTACTGTATTTTATACCGTAAGGTTTAGGATAAACACTGTGTACAACACAAATAGTTGTTTATTTCCCAGAAATTTGGCATATAAAACACGGTCGTAAGTCGAGTGGTCGTAAGTCGAGCAGGTCTTAAGTCGGATGGTAGGTGTATATTAAACAACCATGGTGACATTACACATCTCTGTCTAAGACGTACTTTTACTTTGAAGTAGTCTCCCTCTTTTGGGTCTATATGAGAAAGATTTTTTTAAGAATATTAATATAGTGTAATTCGATACCAAATAAGTTAAAATAAAAAATTATAAGATTATTAAAGTATCGTGTAGGCTAGCTGTTGCTGGTTACGAAGGTGACCCCATAATAGTTCAGGCTTCAGGACCCCAGAAATGTAGATCCGCCACTGCCATGGGATGTGTAATTGTATTTTATATAAAGCAAAATTGGGTACATGGGCAGTATATTGCTACTCTACTCTTTGATAGTAGCATTAGCAGAAAAAAAAACTACTTTTACCCAGATAACTGCAGGAGGGGTGTTAATGTTGCAGTTTAAAAACTGTAGTGTAAAGCACCCTTCTGGCAAGACAGTAATGGAGTGAATGATAGTGAAAGTTTTTCTTTTTCGGGCCACCCTATCTTGGTGGGAATCGGCCAGTGTGATAATAATAACTGCAATCAAATCTCTGTCCTAGATTTTTGCTTGGCCGACTTCATGGGACTGAAAAATGACTTGGGTGGGCTAAATTGGGATGTACTGACTATGGGTCAGGTAGGTGATCTTGGTTGCCAATATGACATTTTTCAGAGCATAGTTCTAGCTGCCCAGACAACTTTTGTTCCGAGTAGGGAAATTAGATCTAACAAAAATGATCCCAAATGGATGAACAATAGATTAAAACATCTCATTGGTCAAAAGAGAGGCATATATAGGGGTATCAAAAGAGGGGATGGGCAGTTAAGAAATCAATATATTCAATTAAAGAGAGAAATAAAGAAAGGAATAAGAAAAGCAATAAGGGATTATGAGGCTAAGGTCGCAAGGGATTCAAAGACTAACCCAAAAGGGTTCTTTCAGGTATACAGAAGTAAGTTTAGGGACAAGATTGGCCCACTTATGAGTAACTCTGGTCAGATCACTGACAGTGATAAGGTTATGTGTGAAATTCTCAATACCTACTTCCTCTCAGTTTTCACCCAGGAAAATACTAGCGATATTCCTGAAATAATAGCTTACGTAGAACTGGATGATAATAAACTATGCACAATTGCGGTAACTAGTGACATGGTCCTCAGACAAATAGAGAAACTAAAACCTAACAAATCCCCAGGTCCTGATGAACTGTTTGCAAGGGTGTTAAAGGAATGTAAAGGGGAACTTAGAATACCTTTGGCTAATCTTTTTAACATATCACTACAAACTGGCATAGTGCCTGATAAGTGGAAAATGGCAAATGTAGTACCTATTTACAAGGCAGGTGACAGGTCCTTGGCTTCGAACTATAAACCAATAAGCCTTACCTCCATAGTGGGAAAATTTATGGAATCAATAATTGCCGAAGCAATTTGTAACCATCTTGATAAGCAGAGATTGATTAATGAATCTCAACACGGTTTTACAAAGGGGCGTTCCTGTCTTATGAATTTACTAACTTTTTTCACTAAGGTGTTTGAGGAGGTAGATCATGGTATTGAATACGATATTGTGTATATGGACTTCAGTAAGGTTTTCGATAGAGTTCCACACCAGAGGCTATTGAGGAAACTTAAGGCACACAGAATAGGAGGAGAAATTTTTTCCTGGGTAGAGGCATGGCTGACAAATAGGCAGCAGAGAGTTTGCATAAATGGGGAGAAATCAGAATGGGGGCACGTCACAAGCGGTGTTCCTCAGGGGTCAGTGTTGGGCCTGTTGTTGTTCACAATTTACATAAACGACATAGATGAGGGAATAAATTGTGACATAAACAAATTTGCTGATGACACCAAAATAGGCCGTCCAATTCATTCTAATGAGGACACTAGAGCACTCCAGGATGATTTGAATAGACTGACGCAATGGTCGGAGAAGTGGCAGATGCAGTTTAACATTGACAAATGCAAAGTTCTAAATGTTGGACAGGTAAATAACCATGCCACATATAAACTAAATAATGTTGATCTTAATACTACATTTACCCCTGGCACCCCAAATTTACCTACTACTCCCTCCATAACATTTTTACCCACTTTAGCATTGAAATCCCCAACCACCATTACTCTCACACTTGATTCAAAACTCCCCACGCATTCACTCAACATTTCCCAAAATCTCTCTCTCTCTCCTCTACACTTCTCTCTTCTCCAGGTGCATATACACTTACTATAACCCACTTTTCACATCCAACCTTTATTTTACTCCACATAATCCTTGAATTAATACATTTATCGTCCCTCTTTTCCTGCCATATCTTATCCTTCAACATTATTGCTACTCCTTCTTTAGCTCTAACTCTATTTGAAGCCCCTGACCTAATCCCATTTATTCCTCTCCACTGAAACTCTCCCACCCCCTTCAGCTTTGTTTCACTTAAAGCCAGGACATCCAGCTTCTTCTCATTCATAACATCCACAATCATCTCTTTCTTATCATTTGCACAACATCCACGCACATTTAGACTTCCCACTTTGACAATTCTCTTCTTCTCATTCTTTTTAGTAATCTTTACAGGAAAAGGGGTTACTAGCCCATTGTTCCTGGCATTTTAGTTGACTTTTACAACACGCATGGCCTACGGAGGAAAGATTCTTATTCCACTTCCCCATGGACATAAAAGGAAAAAGTAATAAGACAAAGAACTATTAAGATAAAATCAAAGAAAACTTAGATGCGTGTGTATAAATAAATGTGTACATGTATGTGTAGTGTGACCTAAGTGTAAGTAGAAGTAGCAAGACATACCTGTAATCTTGCATATTTATGAGACAGACAAAAGACACCAGCAATCTTACCATCATGTAAAACAATTACAGGCTTTCGTTTTACACTCACTTGGCAGGACGGTAGTACCTCCCTGGGTGGTTGCTGTCTACCATCCCACTACCTACAAAATCATTCATAACGTATGTAAATATAATACATGGAATCTTATTCATTTATGCAATAAAGAGGAAATAATGGCTTCCATATTCCAGAAAATTTCACACTGCAAGGGTTTCAAATTATTAAAGTTGCATTGGTATTGCATTATACTAAAGTTAATATGAAAGTAATGAATGAATGGAAAATTGCGCAATGACAGGAAAAGCATAGATGGGTTAAAATATAAAGAGAAAATCGAAAGTGTTTGAAGGGGTATGGTTTGCCATCAAAGGTGTTTCAATTAGATTCCATAAGAAATGAATTTGGTCAGATACCTTAGCATGGTACTGGTTTGCCATAAAGGAAATTCAAACTGCTTAATACGTAAAAATACTTTAATATGTATTCTTTCTTCTTTCTTTCAACACACTGGCCATATCCCACTGAGGCAGGGTGGCCCGAAAGGAAAAACGAAAGTTTCTCCTTTTCTTCTTCTTTCTTTCAGCACACTGGCCGTATCCCACCGAGGTGGGGTGGCCCAAAAGGAAAAACGAAAGTTTATCCTTTTACATTTAGTAATATATACAGAAGAAGGGGTTACTAGCCCCTTGCTCCTGGCATTTTAGTCGCCTCTTACAACACGCATGGCTTACGGAGGAAGAATTCTGTTCCACTTCCCCATGGAGGTAAGAGGAAATAAACAAGAACAAGAACTAGTAAGAAAATAGAAGAAAACCCAGCAGGGTGTGTATATATATGCTTGTACATGTTGTGTGTAGTGTGGCCTAAGTGTAAGTAGAAGTAGCAAGACGTACCTGAAACCTTGCATGTTTATGAGACAGAAAAATGGACGCCAGCAATCCTACCATCATGTAAAACAATTACAGGCTTTCGTTTTACGCTCACTTGGCAGGACGGTAGTACCTCCCTGGGTGGTTGCTGTCTACCAACCTACTACCTAGGTTTAATATGTACTATGATGCTAAATCTTTACCTTAAAGAATTGAGAATGCATCAGATGCTTTCCTCCCCGAACTAGAGGATCTTCGTATTCAGCCTGGCGAAGAAGAGCTTCTGGCAACCCTTTCAGCAGGCTGACAAGAGGCATTTCAGGAGTAGTTCTGACTTCGACCAGCGGTTTCACAAAACTACCGGATGATTCTAAGCTCTCTGTGCTTCCTCGTAATGAAGGTGGGGCAGGAGGAGCAAGTGACTGGGGTGCTGAGGTAGGCACACTTGGAACTGATGAGGACTGAGGAACTGGAGAAATAGGTCTAGATGGAGCAGGTGTAGAACTAGAGGAATATGATGCTGAGAGAAGAGCTCTAATATTGAGTCCAGATCCCAAATCTGTGGTAACAATCTTTCGAAGAGTTTTGAGACCCCACATGCGCTGACTAGGTGCTGTAACAAACAAATATTGAATAAGAACAGTATTTATAATAGAAAATGGAGAGTTGGATGACTTTTCAAACTTTACAAAATCCTATGAGAATTTAATTTCATTAAATTTCATTATATATATCAGGTTACAAACAGGAAAATAATTCTCTTTTTTATTAACACATCAGCTGTTTCTCACCAAGATAGGGTGGCCTGAAAAAAAAAAGCTTTCACTATCATTCACTCCATCACTGTCTTGCCAGAGGCATGCTTACACTACAATTACAAAACTGCAACATTAACACCCTTCCTTCAGAGTGCAGGAACTGTACTTCCCATCACCAGGACTCAAGTCCAGCTAACTGGTTTCCCTGAATCCCTGCTCACACTCCAACAGTACGTCAAGTCCTAAAACCTATTTGTCTCCATTCACTCTTACCTAACACGCTCACACATGCTTGCTGGAAGTCCAAGCCCCTTGCACACAAAACCTCCTTTATCCCCTCCCTCTAACCTTTCCTAAGTCGATTTCTACCCCGCTTTCCCTCCACTAAAGATTTATACACTCTCAAAGTCATTTTATTTTGTTCCAGCCTCTCTACATGTCCGAACCACCTCAACAACTCCTCCTCAGCCCTCTGGATATAAGTTTTGGTAATCCAGCACCTCCTGCTAATTTCCAAACTACAAATTCTCTGCATTATATTCACACCACACATTGCCATGAGACATGACATCTCCACTGTATCCAGCCTTCTTGTTGAAACATTCATCACCCATGCTTCACACCCATATAGGAGCATTGGTATAACTATACTCTCATACATTCCCCTCTTTGCTTCCATGGACAAAGTACTTTGTCTCCACAGACTCCTCAGTGCACCACTAACCATTTTTTCCATGCCAGTTCTATGATTTACCCCATCTTTCATAGACCCATCTGCTGACATGTCCACTCCTAAATATCTGAATACATTCATCTCCTCCATACTCTCTCCCTCCAATCTGATATCCACTCTCTCATTACCTAATTTTTTTGTTATACTCATCACCTTACTTTCCTATATTCACTTTTAATTTTCTTCTTTTACATACCCTACCGAACTCATTCATCAGCCTCTGCAACTTCTCTTCAGAATCTCGCAAAATCACAGCGTCATCAGCAAAGAGCAACTGTGACAACTCCCATTTTGTGTCGATTCTTTATCTTTTAACCCTACACCTCCTGCCAACACCCGAGCATTAACTTCTCTTACAACCCCATCTAGAAATATATTAAACAACCACGGTGACATCACATCCTTGTCTAAGGCCTACTTTTACTGGGAAATAATCTCCCTCTCTCCTACATACTCTAAACTGAGCCTCACTATCCTTGTAAAAACTTTTCACTGCTTACAATAATCTACCTCTTATTCCATACATTTGCAACATCTGCCACATGGCCCCCCTATTTACCTTGTCATATGCCTTTTCTAAAGCCTTAAATGCCACAAAAACCTCTTTACCCTTATCTAAATACTGTTCACCTCTATGTTTCACTGCAAACACTTGGTCTACACACCCCTTACCTTTCCTAAAGCCTCCTTGTTCATCTACTATCCTACTCTCTGTCTTACTCTTAATTCTTTCAATAATAACTCTATCATACACTTTACCAGGTGTACTCAACAGACTTTTTTTTTTTTTCAACAAACCAGCCGTATCCCACCAAGGTAGGGTGGCCCAAAAAGAAAAACGAAAGTTTCTCTTTTTAAATATAGTAATTTATACAAGAGAAGGGGTTACTAGCCCCTTGCCCCCAGCATTTTAGTCACCTCTGACAACACGCATGGCTTACGGAGGAAGAATTCTGTTCCACTTTCCCATGGAGATAAGAGGAAATAAACAAGAACAAGAACTAGAAAGAAAATAGCAGAAAACCCAGAGGGGTGTGTATATATATATGCTTGTCTTCTTTAAACACACCGGCCGTATCCCACCGAGGCGGGGTGGCCCAAAAGGAAAAACGAAAGTTTCTCCTTTTACATTTAGTAATATATACAGGAGAAGAGGTTACTAGCCCCTTGCTCCCGGCATTTTAGTTGCCTCTTACAACACGCATGGCTTACGGAGGAAGAATTCTGTTCCACTTCCCCATGGAGATAAGAGGAAATAAACAAGAATAAGAACTAGAAAGAAAATAGAAGAAAGCCCAGAGGGGTGTGTATATATGTATATATGTAAAGCAGCTGGAACTGATGGGATCATGACAGAAATGTTAAAAGCAGGGGGGGATATAGTGTTGGAGTGGTTGGTACTTTTGTTTAATAAATGTATGAAAGAGGGGAAGGTACCTAGGGATTGGCGGAAAGCATGTATAGTCCCTTTATATAAAGGGAAAGGGGACAAAAGAGATTGTAAAAATTATAGAGGAATAAGTTTACTGAGTATACCAGGAAAAGTATACGGTAGGGTTATAATTGAAAGAATTAGAGGTCAGACAGAATGTAGAATTGCGGATGAGCAGGGAGGCTTCAGAGTGGGTAGGGGATGTGTAGATCAAGTGTTTACATTGAAGCATATATGTGAAAAGTATTTAGATAAAGGTATGGAAGTTTTTATTGCATTTATGGATTTAGAAAAGGCATATGATAGGTAGTAGGTTGGTAGACAGCAACCACCCAGGGAGGTACTACCGTCCTGCCATGTGAGTGTAAAACGAAAACCTGTAATTGTTTTACATGATGGTAGGATTGCTGGTGTCTTTTGTCTGTCTCATAAATATGCAAGATTACAGGTATGTCTTGCTACTTCTACTTACACTTAGGTCACACTACACATACATGTACATGTTTATTTATACACACTCATCTGAGTTTTCTCTGATTTTATCTTAATAGTTCTTGGTCTTATTACTTTTCCTTTTATGTCCATGGGGAAGTGGAATAAGAATCTTTCCTCCGTAAGCCATGCGTGTTGTAAAAGTCAACTAAAATGCCGGGAACAATGGGCTAGTAACCCCTTTTCCTGTAAAGATTACTAAAAAGAATAAGAAGAAGAAAATTGTCAAAGTGGGAAGTCTGAATGTGCGTGGATGTTGTGCAAATGATAAGAAAGAGATGATTGTGGATGTTATGAACGAGAAGAAACTGGATGTCCTGGCTTTAAGTGAAACAAAGCTGAAGGGGGTGGGAGAGTTTCAATGGAGAGGAATAAATGGGATTAGGTCAGGGGTTTCAAATAGAGTTAGAGCTAAAGAAGGAGTAGCAATAATGTTGAAGGATAAGCTATGGCAGGAAAAGAGGGACTACAAATGCATAAATTCAAGGATTATGTGGAGTAAAATAAAGATTGGATGTGAAAAGTGGGTTATAGTAACCGTGTATGCACCTGGAGAAGAAAGAAGTGTAGAGGAGAGAGAGAGATTCTGGGAAATGTTGAGTGAATGCATGGGGAGTTTTGAATCAAGTGTGAGAGTAATGGTGGTTGGGGATTTCAATGCTAAAGTGGGTAAAAATGTTATGGAGGGAGCAGTAGGTAAATTTGGGGTGCCAGGGGTAAATGTAAATGGGGAGCCTTTAATTGAGCTATGTGTAGAAAGAAATTTGGTAATAAGTAATACATATTTTATGAAAAAGAGGATAAATAAATATACAAGGTATGATGTAGCACGTAATGAAAGTAGTTTGTTAGATTATGTATTGGTGGATAAAAGGTTGATGGGTAGGCTCCAGGATGTACATGTTTATAGAGGGGCAACTGATATATCAGATCATTATTTAGTTGTAGCTACAGTTAGAGTAAGAGGTAGATGGGAAAAGAGGAAGGTGGCAACAACAAGTATGAGGGAGGTGAAAGTGTATAAACTAAGGGAGGAGGAAGTTTGGGTGAGATATAAGCGACTATTGGCAGAAAGGTGGGCTAGTGCAAAGATGAGTAGTGGGGGAGTTGAAGAGGGTTGGAATAGTTTTAAAAATGCAGTATTAGAATGTGGGGCAGAAGTTTGTGGTTATAGGAGGGTGGGGGCAGGAGGAAAGAGGAGTGATTGGTGGAATGATGAAGTAAAGGGTGTGATAAAAGAGAAAAAGGTAGCTTACGAGAAGTTTTTACAAAGCAGAAGTGTTATAAGAAGAGCAGAGTATATGGAGAGTAAAAGAAAGGTGAAGAGAGTGGTGAGAGAGTGCAAAAGGAGAGCAGATGAAAGAGTGGGAGAGGCACTGTCAAGAAATTTTATTGAAAATAAGAAAAAATTTTGGAGTGAGTTAAACAAGTTAAGAAAGCCTAGGGAAAGTATGGATTTGTCTGTTAAAAACAGAGTAGGGGAGTTAGTAGATGGGGAGAGGGAGGTATTAGGTAGATGGCGAGAATATTTTGAGGAACTTTTAAATGTTGAGGAAGAAAGGGAGGCGGTAATTTCATGCACTGGCCAGGGAGGTATACCATCTTTTAGGAGTGAAGAAGAGCAGAATGTAAGTGTGGTGGAGGTACGTGAGGCATTACGTAGAATGAAAGGGGGTAAAGCAGCTGGAACTGATGGGATCATGACAGAAATGTTAAAAGCAGGGGGGGATATAGTGTTGGAGTGGTTGGTACTTTTGTTTAATAAATGTATGAAAGAGGGGAAGGTACCTAGGGATTGGCAGAGAGCGTGTATAGTTCCTTTATGTAAAGGGAAAGGGGACAAAAGAGATTGTAAAAATTATAGAGGAATAAGTTTACTGAGTATACCAGGAAAAGTATACGGTAGAGTTATAATTGAAAGAATTAGAGGTAAGACAGAATGTAGAATTGCGGATGAGCAAGGAGGTTTCAGAGTGGGTAGGGGATGTGTAGATCAAGTGTTTACATTGAAACATATATGTGAACAGTATTTAGATAAAGGTAGGGAAGTTTTTATTGTATTTATGGATTTAGAAAAGGCATATGATAGAGTGGATAGAGGAGCAATGTGGCAGATGTTGCAAGTTTATGGAATAGGTGGTAAGTTACTAAATGCTGTAAAGAGCTTTTATGAGGATAGTGAGGCTCAGGTTAGGGTGTGTAGAAGAGAGGGAGAATACTTCCCGGTAAAAGTAGGTCTTAGACAGGGATGTGTAATGTCACCATGGTTGTTTAATATATTTATAGATGGGGTTGTAAAAGAAGTAAATGCTAGGGTGTTCGGGAGAGGGGTGGGATTAAATTATGGGGAATCAAATTCAAAATGGGAATTGACACAGTTACTTTTTGCTGATGATACTGTGCTTATGGGAGATTCTAAAGAAAAATTGCAAAGGTTAGTGGATGAGTTTGAGAATGTGTGTAAAGGTAGAAAGTTGAAAGTGAACATAGAAAAGAGTAAGGTGATGAGGGTATCAAATGATTTAGATAAAGAAAAATTGGATATCAAATTGGGGAGGAGGAGTATGGAAGAAGTGAATGTTTTCAGATACTTGGGAGTTGACGTGTCGGCGGATGGATTTATGAAGGATGAGGTTAATCAAAGAATTGATGAGGGAAAAAAGGTGAGTGGTGCGTTGAGGTATATGTGGAGTCAAAAAACGTTATCTATGGAGGCAAAGAAGGGAATGTATGAAAGTATAGTAGTACCAATACTCTTATATGGATGTGAAGCTTGGGTGGTAAATTCAGCAGCGAGGAGACAGTTGGAGGCAGTGGAGATGTCCTGTCTAAGGGCAATGTGTGGTGTAAATATTATGCAGAAAATTCGGAGTGTGGAAATTAGGAGAAGGTGTGGAGTTAATAAAAGCATTAGTCAGAGGGCAGAAGAGGGGTTGTTGAGGTGGTTTGGTCATTTAGAGAGAATGGATCAAAGTAGAATGACATGGAAAGCATATAAATCTATAGGGGAAGGAAAGAGGGGTAGGGGTCGTCCTCGAAAGGGTTGGAAAGAGAGGGTAAAGGAGGTTTTGTGGGCGAGGGGCTTAGACTTCCAGCAAGCGTGCATGAGCGTGTTAGATAGGAGTGAATGGAGACGAATGATACTTGGGACCTGACGATCTGTTGGAGTGTGAGCAGGGTAATATTTAGTGAAGGGATTCAGGGAAACCGGTTATTTTCATATAGTCGGACTTGAGTCCTGGAAATGGGAAGTACAATGCCTGCACTTTAAAGGAGTGGTTTGGGATATTGGCAGTTTGGAGGGACATGTTGTGTATCTTTATACGTATATGCTTCTAAACTGTTGTATTCTGAGCATCTCTGCAAAAGCAGTGATAATGTGTGAGTGTGGTGAAAGTGTTGAATGATGATGAACGTATTTTCTTTTTTGGGGATTTTCTTTCTTTTTTGGGTCACCCTGCCTCAGTGGGAGACGACCGACTTTTTTAAAAAAAAAAAAAAAAAAAAAACATGTATGTGTAGTGTGACCTAAGTGTAAGTAGAAGTAGCAAGACATACCTGAAATCTTGCATGTTTATGAGACAGAAAAAAGGAAACCAGCAATCCTACCATCATGTAAAACAATTACAGGCTTTCGTTTTACACTCACTTGGCAGGACGGTAGTACCTCCCTGGGCGGTTGCTGTCTACCAACCTACTACCTAGACTCAACAGACTTATTACCCTATAATTTTTTATTTACCTTAATTATTATCCTTAAAGCATATGAAATATTAAGCAACTTCTTGGTGTTCACATATGAAAACCTGTACATGGTACAAAAACACAGTGATGAACATATATGAAGTGATCGAAAGTACCTAAAGATGAAAGCTGAGCACATAGAGCCAGGGATGCAGCTAAACGAGACAGAATAGCAGTCTGGGTACACAATGGCAAAAGAGAATCCAGAAGACACATGGGTAGGTCCACCAAGGGCCGAGACAAAAGTCGGCGGTCACTGTGTAGATCCCGTGGAGTAGCACAAGGCATTAGAGGGAAAACTGTAAAGCGCCACCCCCAACCATTTACTGATCCATCACTGGTAAACTTCCATCTCAATTCATCACCTGCAGATAAAAGAGAGAAACCTTAAATGAGTTATTCAGTTATATTTAACAATGAAATAATTTTTTCTCTGAATTGAAATGCTTTTTTTCACAATTATGCTCCACTACAGAAAACAAAGCACATAGATATTTTATAATTTGCATGCTTCATATTTCTTTTAAACATCTGGATGTGTTTATCACACTTTCACTGAAAAAATTAACCAAGTGAAAACTGAAACTGTACTATAGAGAAGAATACAAAGATTCTAAAATTTTCACAAGTATAATTTAAACAAACAAGTGATAATAGATCACAAAAAGATATACATGCCTCTTAGCCCTCAAATGTTCCCTTATGCAATGGTCACTCAATAAACTTTCTCTTATTCAAACTTAAGTACAACTAAAGCCCTTGCCAGTTTCAATTTGAAACTGGTTAACCAAGCAATTTGCAGCAAGAAATATTAATGTATCAAAGAAAAATGACACAACTATCACCTGTGGCAAAAATGGCAGTTCAGCATAATTATATGTACCAAGTGTAAGCACCATCTACTTTAATTTCTTTAAGACTGACTCAAGAAACCACAACCCTTCCTCCATGCAAAACATAATGGGAACATCACCATCCTAAACAAAAATAGGTACAGCAAGAATAAAGCAAATTTTAGAATTATTTGAAGGAGGCCCTTCAAAAAGATGGCAAATAAACAAAATCATTGAGCTTAAGTGTATCACAAATTTGCAGGGACAATTTTTTTTAATACACTAGTTGTCTCCCACAGAGGCAGGGTGACCCAAAATAAAGAAACACTTTCATCATCATTCACACTATCACTATCTTTGCAGAGGTGCACAGATATGTCAGTTTAGATGTCACTCTAAACAGAAAATATCCCAAAATTTTGATATAGACTAAAATAAAAATATTATACAGTGGTACCCCGAGTTTCAGCCATAATTCGTTCCAGAAGGCCGTTCGAGTGCCGTTACCGAACGAATTTGTTCCCATAAGGAATAATGTAAATTAGATTAGTCTGTTTCAGACCCCCAAAAATACACTTACAAAAGCACTTACAATAATACACTTACATAACTGTCCGAGTTGGGAGCTCTACGAAACTTGAGGTACCACTGTACTTCAGTGAATAAAAGCAAATGTTCATTATTAAAAAATTATTACTGTATTTGCCATAAAAATTATACTGCAGTATTATTATTTGGAATACTGTACATGTAGGAAAACATACCAGCAATACGAACTTCAGTTGACCAGTCAGACCATTCCCTTCCTGATCGAGTGCAAATGATCTTGCCTGCTCCATCCATGATAGTCAGGGGATCATGCTTTCTTTCTGTTGAACACTGTCGATCAAATTCAACCCTCAGAGCCTCTGCACCTAAAGCGCATAAAAATAATGAATTTTTGAGGAAATAATTTTTTAACACAAAAGCCCTCTCCCACTAAGGTAGGGTGACTCAAATTATTTAATTCTTGTGCTGGACAATTAGAAAGGAAAATGTGTTTAGCACAAAAAAGTTATTAAAATGTTAATACTGTTATCACATACCTAGAATTTTAACAGCTCCAGTCAAGGTTACATCATCTGTATATGGATGTGAGCTTTCTTGGACAACAGGCTGAGGAACTGATCGCATTGCTTCTGTGTCTGATGCTGCATCTTCAATTTCAGTTACGCACAACTCAGTAAGCATCCCAGCTACAATATGATTTTCCCGTGCCAAACCTGAAAAAAAAAAAAAATGTCGGTTTCTTAAGTTTAAGTTTCAAACAAGCCTGCTAGATGTTCAAGCCTTCAGCACTTAGAACTTCCAGAACCCCTCTCTATAACCCTTTCTGGGACAATCGCTGTCCCTCCTCCTTTTCACCCCAGGCTTATATACCATCTTAGTCATCCTACTCTGTTCTAACTTCTGTAAATTCCCAAACTACCTCAACATTCCCTCCTCAGCCCTCTGAATTTTACTTTTGGTAACCCCATATAATTTTTTCATCTCCAGGCTCCAAATTCTCTGCATAATATTCACACTACATACAGGAGGGCACCACTTATACAACAGGTTAGGTTAAAGGCTGCCGCCGTAAAGTGAATCACAATTTTTTTCACTTATAAATGCATATAAACACTTCATAACATGTTTACACTATCATATATTAAGTTAGCAACAAAAGTAGGCATTAAAAACAATAAAATAATAAAATACACATTTGTCGTCTTAACGTAGGGTGAGAGGTGAGTAGAATTTATTGTAGGAAGTCAGATGTGGTATGAGTGGTAGCTTGCCTGGCTACCACACCTACACGTAATATCCGACATTTAAAGTGCCCCAGAGTGATAAAATGCATATACAGTACACTCATTATTTACCTTAAAATATTTGTAGTCTTAATGTGGGTGAGAGGTGAGTATTTATTGCAGAAAGTCAGGTGTGGTAGATCACCCAGATACCGTACTTACATGAAATATATGATATTTAAAGCGTCCCAGGATGATTATTATTATTACCATCGACATACCTTGCTCATTGAGTTTAATCATTTCTAAAAACTACGTTTAGATGCCATTGTAAATGAGGGAGAATGAGAGACATGCGGAGAATGGAAACAAACAGATGAACACGTATTAATTCCTGTCCACTTACAGTTCACACGTTCATTTTTGCATATGTTTGTGAAGCTTTTGTCCACAGTGCAAACACTTTACAATGTGTACAAGTTGTCTTCACGTTGGTGCAGTAGAATAAATAACAGCAACACTCCCATTCTCATGCAATACACAATTTTTAGAGAGAATGACACTATGAATGAAGGCATATGAAAGGAATATTTTTCTACAGTTAGCCCAGTAATACTGTTTTGTACACAGTTTCTCTGGTGTTGGACTAGAAAAATGCAATTCTTTCTGTCTCTCCTACAAGCCACCCAGCAACCACATCTCATATTTATGTCAATTTATTTTACTATGGTTGTGCATATTATGTTTATATGATATGTAGAATGCTTCTTATATAATTTTGAAAGAAAAATATCACAGAGGGATTAATGAAAAATGTCTATATTAACGTAATATACGAAATTTAAAATGCCCCAGAGCAATTACAGTGGACCCTCAACCAGCGATATTAATCCGTTCCTGAGAGCTCATCGTTAATCGAAATAATCGTTAGTCAAGTTAATTTTCCCAATAAGAAATAATGGAAATCAAATTAATCCGTGCAAGACACCCCAAAGTATTGAAAAAAAAAAAATTTACCACATGAAATATTAATTTTAATGCACACAAACTGAAGAAGACATGCACAGTTACATGACACTTACCTTTATTGAAGATCTGGTGATGATTGATGGGATGGGAGGAGGGGAGAGCATTGATCTTCTTAGTGTTTAGAAGGGGAATCCCCTTCCATTAGCAGTTGAGGTAGCAAGTCTTTTTCTGGGGTTAGTTCCCTTGTTCTTTTAATGCCACTAGGACCAGCTTCAGAGTCACTGGACTTCTGTTGCACAACATGTCTGTCCATAGATACCTGTACCTCTCGTTCCTTTATGACTTTCCTAGAGTGGTTCACAACATTGTCAGTGTACAGGTTGCCAACACGGCTTGCAGTAGCTGTGTCAGGGTGATTTTCATCAATAAAGGTTTGCACTTCAAGCCACTTTGCACACATTTCCTTAATCTTAGAAGTAGGTAGGCAACTTCTTCAATTTCTCTTTCCCCTCCTCCAAAGCAGTTTCCTCAGGTCTGCCCTCTTGCTGTTCAAGATGATCTAGCAGCTCATCAGTGGTTAGATCTTCATTGTCCTCCACCACCAACTCTTCCACATCCTCCCCACTAACCTCCAACCCCAAGGACTTCCCCAGTGCCACAATGGATTCCTCAACTTGCATAGGATTCTCAGGGTTAGCCTTAAACCATTCACAATCCCTTTTGTCTACACATTCTGGCCACAGTTTTTTCCAAGCAGAGTTCAAGGTCCTCTTCGTCACTTCCTCCCAAGCCTTACCTATAATGTTTACACAATTGAGGATGGTAAAGTGATCTTTCCAAAACTCTCTTAGAGTCAGTTGAGTTTCTGAGATCACTACAAAGCACCTTTCAAACATAGCTTTTGTGTACAGTTTCTTGAAGTTGGAAATGACCTGCTGGTCCATGGGCTGCAGGAGAGGAGTGGTATTAGGAGGCAAAAACTTCACCTTAATGAAGCTCATGTCCCTAACCATACCCCCGGCCGGGATTGAACCCGCGGTCATAGAGTCTCAAAACTCCAGCCCGTTGCGTTAGCCACTAGACCAGCTAGCCACAATAAGATTCATCCAACTAGGTATATTTCTACACCATAGGAAAGTTAGCACAGGCACCTCTGTGACCACAAATGCAAGTTTTTACAGACGAATCTCCAGCTAGTGTGGCCGTGACGAACTCTAGCGCAAGTCCCTTCACTGCCGTCAACATGACTCAAGAAATCGTAATGACACGATTGCAAACAAACCATACCCCCGGCCGGGATTGAACCCGCGGTCATAGAGTCTCAAAACTCCAGCCCGTCGCGTTAGCCACTAGACCAGCTAGCCACAATAAGATTCATCCAACTAGGTATATTTCTACACCATAGGAAAGTTAGCACAGGCACCTCTGTGACCACAAATGCAAGTTTTTACAGACGAATCTCCAGCTAGCGTGGCCGTGACGAACTCTAGCTCAAGTCCCTTCACTGCCGTCAACATGATTTAAGAAATCGTAATGACACGATTGCAAACAAACCATACCCCCGGCCGGGATTGAACCCGCGGTCATAGAGTCTCAAAACTCCAGCCCGTCGCGTTAGCCACCCCCGGCCGGGGGTATGGTTTGTTTGCAATTTTGTCATTACGATTTCTTTGTTTGCAATCGTGTCATTATGATTTCTTGAGTCATGTTGACGGCAGTGAAGGGACTTGAGCTAGAGTTCATCACGGCCACGCTAGCTGGAGATTCGTCTGTAAAAACTTGCATTTGTGGTCACAGTGGTGCCTGTGCTAACCTTCCTATGGTGTAGAAATATACCTAGTTGGATGAATCTTATTGTGGCTAGCTGGTCTAGTGGCTAACGCGACGGGCTGGAGTTTTGAGACTCTATGACCGCGGGTTCAATCCCGGCCGGGGGTATGGTTTGTTTGCAATCGTGTCATTACGATTTCTTGACTCATGTCCCTAGAAAGTCACTCTGCCAAGTCTGAAGGATGACCAGGAGCATTGTCTAATACCAGGAGGCACTTAAGGTCTAATTTCTTTTCAATTAGGTAATTTTTCACATTGGGGGCAAATGCATGGTGTAAAAAGTCGTAGAAAAAGTCCCTAGTGACCCATGCCTTACTGTTTGCCCTCCACAGCACACACAAATTAGCCTTGACGACATTGTTTTTCCTGAACACTCTGGGAGTTTCAGAGTGATACACCAATAAAGGCTTCACTTTGCAATCACCACTAGCATTGGCACACATCAACAGAGTAAGCATGTCTTTCATAGGCTTATGTCCTGGGAGTGCCTTTTCCTCCTGAGTAATGTACGTCCTGCTTGGCACCCATGGGACAAGTGGGGCGTGCTCAGGCCAAAGTGGACGTGTCTTGAACGGAACAAATAGTGTTGGTCAGGTTTTTAAGTGCTAGTCGAGGCAAAATTTTTGCATTAAAATGTATCGCTAGTCAGATTCATCGTTAATCGATGCCATCGCTGGTTGAGGGTCCACTGTATTGTTATTGTGCTTATTGCATCAACAGTACCGAGACACTCTTAGTGACTTTAACCCCTTAACCCTTTCAGGGTCGAGAGGCCCTCTCCTAAACTTGTTCTCAGGGTCGAAAATTTTTCGGAAAAAAAAAAATTATTTTTTCTTATGAAATGATAGAGAATCTTTTCCTGATCATAATGACACCAAAATTATGAAATTTGATGGAAAACTTATGGAATTATGCTCTCGCGAAGTTAGCGGTCTCGATGATGTTTACACTTCGGCAATTTCACCCACTTTGAGCCCTATTTTCGGTTAATTCTAGTGAACTAGTCGACAAAAATCATAATTATTTCACTAGAACTCCATTTTTTCTGTCGAATGAGTACAAGAAGCCACCCATTTCAACTATCCAATAAGGTGGTCAGAAACTGGCAATTTTGTGAATTTCACACAGATTTCAAAAGATGCCAATTTCCAAATAGGGTCCAGAATAAATGAGACAGATATTCCTGGCACTAAAATAACATTTTCTTTGTTCATTAGTCATGTCCCCAGGCCCCTCTTACATCTCTTTTGCTTTCCACTTTGAATTTTTATTCTCACAAAAAATAGAAGATTTACTGTTATGCAGACTACTGCATTAGTGTAGAAATGGTCTAAATAATATCAGCGCACTTGTGAACGAATATTAGACTCACTAGTTGACGTGTATTGGATGCATGGCATGATTTGTTTACTTTTGAACTTTAGCAAAAATCGAACATTTCTGCTACTCTGAGCTCAATTTCAATGTACTTTTCATTGTGAAACCAATCAAAATCATCTCAAATTCTGTAACATGTCTTCCATTCAATAAAATGAGACAAAGAAAACAAGAATACAACCATAAATACCATACGAAAATACAGTGCAAAGTCGCTGTTTTAAACCAAAAACATGGTCAGAGTTTTTTTTTTCTCATTATACACTGTGTGCTGCAGGATTTTTTTATACTGTGCACACTGACCACATAGACCCATTCTTTCATATACAGGCCTACCAGCTTTCTCTCACTAGATTTGAAGGCGCTAAAATTTCCGTGTACTACAACGTCAATAACCCTGGCGCGTAAGCCATACTAGTATGTCGGAAACCCTGAAAGGGTTAACTGTCCAAATGCAGATCTAGGTTCACTTGCCCAGCACTCTGAATATTTAAAAAAAAAAAAAAAAAAAAAAAAAAAAAAAAAAAAAAAAAAAAAAAAAAAAAAGAGGACGACATTTTTTTACATAATATAAAAAATATTTGGGAGTGGACGTGTCAACGGATGGGTCTATGAAAGATGAGGTGAATCATAGAATTGATGAGGGGAAAAGGGTGAGTGGTGCACTTAGGAGTCTGTGGAGACAAAGAACTTTGTCCTTGGAGGCAAAGAGGGGAATGTATGAGAGTATAGTTTTACCAACGCTCTTATATGGGTGTGAAGCGTGGGTGATGAATGTTGCAGCGAGGAGAAGGCTGGAGGCAGTGGAGATGTCATGTCTCAGGACAGTGTGTGGTGTGAATATAATGCAGAGAATTCGAGTTTGGAAATTAGAAGGAGTTGCGAGAATACCAAAACTATTATCCAGAGGGTTGAGGAGGGGTTGATGTGGTTCGGACATGTAGAGAGAATGGAAAACAACAGAATGACTTCGAGTGTGTATAAATCTGTAGTGGAGCGAAGGCGGGGTTGGGGTCGACCTAGGAAGGGTTGGAGGGAGAGGGTAAAGGAGGTTTTGTGTGCAAGGGGCTTGAACTTCCAGCAAGCATGCTTGAGTGTATTTGATAGGAGTGAATGGAGACAAATGGTTTTTAATACTTGACGTGCTGTTGGAGTGTGAGCAAAGTAACATTTATGAAGGGGTTTAGGGAAACCGGCAGGCAGGACTTGAGTCCTGGAGATAGGAAGTACAGTGCCTGCACTTTGCAGGAGGGGTGTTAATGTTGCAGTTTAAAAACTGTAGTGTAAAGCACCCTTCTGGCAAGACAGTGATGGAGTGAATGATGGTGAAAGTTTTTTTTTTTTGCGCCACCCTGCCTTGGTGGGAATCGGCCAGTGTGATAATAAAAAAAAATTCTAGTCAGTATGTACTTATGGAGATATAAGGCCACAAAGTCGGCACTTGTCGCTGACCTGAAGGCAACATGAAGCAATGCTGCTTGCAGAAGTGTTGCCGATATACCTTTTTCTCATTTTTTTTTTTTTTACCCTTTCAGGGTCGACAGGCCCTCTCCCAAACTTGTTCACAGGGTCGGAAAAAAAAAAAATTATGAAATCATAGAGCATACTTTTTGTGAGTATTATAGACCCCCAAAAAATTGTTGTGATCAATTCTTACCGACATATGGAAGCATGAAGGAAGAAAGGAAGGCAGTCAGGTCAGTTAGGTCGGTCAGTCGGTCGGTCTGGTCGGTCTGGTCGGTCTGGTCAGTCAGGTCGGTCAGGTCGGTCAGGTCGGTCAGGTCGGTCAGGTCGGTCAGGTCGGTCAGGTCGGTCAGGTCGGTCAGGTCGGTCAGGTCGGTCAGGTCGGTCAGGTCGGTCAGGTCGGTCAGGTCGGTCAGGTCAGTCAGGTCGGTCAGGTCGGTCAGGTCAGTCAGCCAGCCAGCCAGACAGCCAGCTAGACAGCCAGATAGAGAGCCAGACAGCCAGCTAGACAGCCAGATAGAGAGCCAGCCAGACAGCCAGCCAGACAGCCAGCCAGTCAGCCAGACAGCCAGCTCCCTTCCCTACTACCCACACTGCCTCCCCCCCTCTTACTGCCTATCCCCACCACTCAGACTGCTGGAGAGTGAGGTATTCCTTACGTTTTGCTTAGTTGCACATGTGGACTGAATTACCATTCCCACAATACTATGCAGGTGCAGATTTTTTTCCTACTGCACACACTTACCACATAGACCCATTCTATCACATGTAGGCTTATCAGCTCTCTCCTGCTCAATTTGAAGGTGCTAGAATTTATGCGTACTAGTACGTCAATAACCCTGGTGCATAAGCCGTACTAGTACGTCGGAAACCTTGAAAGGATTAATTTGTATAATTTTTATGTTCTGATGATTACAATTTGTAGTAGTTCTTGTGATTTCACAGTAAATCTTCGTTCTGACACTAATATTAGGTACTGAAATAGTACTCAAATAGTCACAAACACAGTGACAGGTGAACATTTTCACCTACCTTAGTCACAAACTATTGTCTAGAAATATATACATAGTACTTATAGGTCCCAGCAATGTTTTGGATATGCAGGAGTATATAATAATAATAATAGTAAGTTCCCTTGAAGCATGACAATGCTGAGAGTGCAGGAATGGTGACATTTGATGAGCATACACTGCAGCCTTGGCTTTATATATTTTCACTGTTATGTCAGTATAGCTACTGAACTCCCCATACTTATACTTGTGTAGTATATTGTAGGTTGTATCCATGTATATATTTAGGCTCTCTTTCAGTAGGCTCAGCGACTAGCATGTGTGACGTCACATGATGCGCATGTGTGCGTGAGAATCCCTGTAACTCTCTCAGTTCCCGCATAGGTCTACGCCAGGCAAGACACAGCAGGTTGGCTCTCTCCCTTCATACTCTGCTAATATAAGTGTTACCATCCAACAAGTGTGTTTTACTCCAATCATCATATCTCCTACGAACCCCCACTACAGTTATGCATAAACATGTGTGTCTGTCTGTTTGTCTGTCTACCTCTGTCTGTTTAGCTCTCTGACTGTCTGTCTAGCCCTGTGTGTCTGCCTGTCTGTCTGCCTGAGTGTGTCTGTCTTTCTGTCTGCTTGTCTCTCGTCTCAGAGAGTTGCTCACGAACCAACTGGTATTACACACGATCACGTCTGCTTCTTAACCCTTTGAGGGTCGACAGGCCCTCTCCGAAACTCGTTCTCAGGGTCGGCCAAATTTAAAAAAAAAAAAATATTATTTTCTCTTATGAAAAGATAGAGAATCTTTTCCCGATCATAAAGACACCAAAAGTTTGAAATTTGATAGAAAACTTACGGAATTATGCTCTCGCAAAGTTAGCGGTCTCGGCGATGTTTACGCATCGGCGATTTTGCCCATTTTGAGCCCCATTTTCGGCCAATTTCACTGTACTAGTCGACAAAAAACATAAATATTTCGCTAGAACTCCATTTTTTCTATCGAATGGGTGCAAGAAACCACTCATTTATGAAATTCAACTATCCAGTACAGTGGTCAGAATTTAGCAATTTTGCCAATTTCACACAAATTTCAAAAGATGCCAATTTCCGAATAGGGTCCAGAATAAACAAGAAAGACATTCCTGGCACTAAAATGACATTTCCTCTAGTCATTAGTCATGTCTCAAGGCCCCTCTTATATTCTTTTGCTTTCCACTTTGAATTTTTATTTTCACAAAAAATATAAGATTTACTGTTATGCAGACTACTGCATTAGTGTAAAAAATGGTATAAATATTATTGGTGCACTTGTGAAAGAATATTAGACTCACCAGTTGACGTGTATTGCACGCTTGGCACAATTTGTTTACTTTTGAAGTTTAGTAAAAATCGAACATTTCTGCTACTTTGAGCTCAATTTCAAGGCACCTTTCTTTGTAAAACCAGTCAAAATCATCTCAATTTCTATAA
The DNA here is from genome assembly GCF_038502225.1 of Cherax quadricarinatus. Lineage (NCBI taxonomy): Eukaryota > Metazoa > Arthropoda > Malacostraca > Decapoda > Parastacidae > Cherax > Cherax quadricarinatus. The sequence continues at coordinate 31,659,486 of NC_091297.1, read as the reverse complement.
TATGTCTTCCATTCTATAAAATGAGACCAAGAAAACTAGAATACAACAATAAATACCATACGAAAATACACTGCAAAGTCGCTGATTTATTAAAAAAAAATGGTCAAAGTTTTTTTTTTCTCATTATGCACTGTGTGCTGCAGGATTTTTTTTAGACTGTGCACACTGACCACATAGACCCATTCTTTCATATGAAGGCCTACCAATTTTCTCCCACTAGATTTGAGGCCGCTAGAATTTATGAGTACTAGTACGTCAAAAACCCCTACGCGTAAGACGTACTAGTACGACGAAAACCCTCAAAGGGTTAAACAAGTGAAAATGCGTATTACTTGCCAATTGCCAGTCATTATTATTATGTATGAGATCTACAAGCAGAGTATAGCACTTCGTCTAGATTTTTTGGGTTATCCTAGGTAATTTACACTATGTATAATTGTATTTATGTATGTGTTCCTATGAGATAGAGACAGAGATACAGAGAAAGAGATAGAGAGACATAGATAAAGTGGTACCTCGAGTTTTGAACAGCTCCCAACTCGAACAATTATTTAAGTGTATTTTTGTAAGTGCTTTTGTAAGTGTATTTTTGGGGGTCTGACACAGACTAATCTTATTTACATTATTCCTTATGGGAACAAATTCATTCGGTATTGGCACTCAAACAGCCTTCTGGAACAAATTAAGTTCATAACTCAAGGTACCACTGTACAGCCAGACAGATGGAGATAGAGACAGCCAATCAGCCAGTCAGCTGCCAGCCAGCCAGCTGGTCAGCCAAGTACAGTGTAGCAATTTGTCTAGATTTTTTTGGGTTATCCTAGGTAATTTACACTATGCATAATTGTATTTATGTATGTGTTCCTGTGAGATAGAGATAAAGATAGAGAGAAAGACATAGACAGAGACAGATACAGCCAGACAGACAGAGATAGAGACAGCCACTCAGCCAGCCAGCCTGCCGAACATGTATTACACATTCCAGAATTGTTCCTTTTTACTTAGGGCTTAGGTTATAAGACATTCTGGCAGTATGACACTACCAGCTGTACCAAAATTGAAAGGATGTTGCACAAATGTTGCATATGGGATATTATTGAGGTTTTTGATATTTCCGCAACCACTTGTGGCCACATCCACCTCAAAGTCACTAAACTCAGGGTCAACATCACTTTCCTCTTAAAAGGGGAGTGTTAATGTAACATGACATCAGTAAATCCTTGGTATTTGCCGTGCTGTTTGCTCTAACTGGTGCTCAATTGATCTGGTGCTCCCACAAGGTACTAAGTTGTCCCAGATTTTTTTAATACTGCACACACCAAGGGTTAAGAGTCATTCTATGCTGACCAGGCATGTCAGGCCAATTGTGCCAAATTTGGAGGCAAGAAAAATAAAACGTAAATCTACATTTGGAGTGCCAGCGGTAAGAACATAGATCTGCATTTGGACAGTTAAGAGGTTAATGTGTACCTGCATGCCAGCACAGTGTGTAAGTTTATTTAGGTACAGGTACACGTAAGTGCAATTATCAGAGTATACATAGCATACGCAATAACTTGAAAACACTTGAAATTTTGAAGTTTCCGTACTCAAGAGACGCAGAGCTCACAGAGGATGTAAACAAACATAGTTTTGTGTGGATGCTGTAAAAGCAAATCAAGGAGATGTATAAACAAATTTTTGGTCATAATCTTAAATGTCCGTATTAGTGAAGCGCCATAAAGCGGAGCCCTCCTGTATTACCCTAAAACATAACATCTCCACTACCTCCAGTCTCCTCCTCACCACAATGTTTAAAACACATGCCTCACACCCATATAAGTGTTAGTACTACTATATCCTTGTATGTTTTCCTTTCTTTGCCTCCATGGATAAAGTTCTTTGTCTCCAGAGATGCCTTAACACACTACCTACCTGTTTCTCTTAATCAATTTCACAGATCCATCTGCTGACAAATCCAATACATTTAATTTGTCCATATTCCCTCAATATATAGTTTCTTTTTTACACATCAGATGTTTTCCACTGAAAAAGGGTGTCCTAAATAAAAATACTCATCATTCACTATCATTCATTCAACAGTTGTCTTGCCAGAAATATGTGGATATTAAGGTTTAACATTATTAGCTCTAGAGTTAATGGGGTTTTAGAACTGTTAAGGGAAACCACATTTTAAACAAAGAACATATTTTACTAATGTTTAAATTTACTTGGAAATATATTACAGTAAAATCTCCATTTTCAAAGAGTACATAAACACTATAAATTTTCAGTTTTATCTTATCACACCTATCAAAACTTTTGTGATAGCAGGAGCAGCTCGTGGACCAGCTCGACCAGCAACAGCCAGCTTCAGTAGATCCACTAGAACTCGAGCATCATCTTCAGTGAGTCTTCTTGTGAAATCATCAAGCCCATTTGAACCAATTTCATCTTCCGGGGCATCTGCTTCTTCTGACACCTAGAATGTCAAAAGTAATGAATAAGAAATATTTCTACAAGCTACATTATCAAATTAATACTGGAACTTTTGCCTCACATTTATATCTGCCAGCCAGAGAAAAATAAATTAAGGAAAGTCAATTAAAGATAAATTTATCAAAATTATATAATAAAAGTCACAAGACTGTATGAAATCTATGGTAAGAATAATTATCAAGGAAATAGTAGACTTAATGATAATAGAATAACCGAATACTCCTAGATACCACCAGCAATGCAATATTACTGTCCTCTCATCAATTGTGCCGATCTTAAAAAAAAAAAAAAATACTGACTGAAAATAAAAATTTTCGCTTTTGTTCTCAATTTTCATTGTTAGTATTTTAAGAAACTCAATGAGCGTGTGATTGTCACTGTGGCTGACAAAGCCATAATGAAAGTGGGTTTTAGCAGGTCACCCTACTTTTTGGAAGATTACCTTTGAGATATAAAAAGAAAAAGCAAATAGGTCTATAACATAAATGTCACATACAACAAGCTAAGGGTAGAAAAAGTAGACAGTGATATAAACTAACAAGTGGTAATTCAAAAACACTTTAAGTAGGAAAAATCTTTAGTTTATGACATTTCATCCACAGCAAGTATTTATAACTTGAAATAGGTTAAATAAACGTTTTGCTGCTTAAATTGCCTTTTAATTACATACAGATAAATCATTTGTGGTGACATTTGTTATAGGTTTTTCTTTCTTACTGTCACATCACTGAAACAAAAGCTAGTAATGATCTTACAACATCAGCTTTAGTGGTGAGTGTAGCTGCCAGAATGCTCATGGCAGAATGTGAGAGCCTGGATGCACGAGAGGAGAGAGACCCAGTCGAGGGAACTGAAGCCAACTGAAGAAGTACACTTTCTTCACTGTCTGGACTAGTGCCACAGCTCTGCAAAAACCAAACAAAATTATATTAATAACAATGTGTTTTGCCACATTGGCCATATCATCAGTTGAAAGTTTCATGCCTTGAAGCCACTTTAACAATTTCCTCCCAAAGAAGTCCCCTTCATTGTAACTTCTACCAAATTGGCATGTGTCAAAGCTAGCTCATGAACAACAGCAGTTTTCCCACAGTGAATTAAATTACTACTAACTTTTCTTTGCTTTCCACTATTGTTCATTAAAGAAAACTGACTCCCTGTTTAGCTCTAACTTATATTTTATTAAATTCCTTTAACCCTTAAACTGTCAGTACATCAGTGGGATCAGTGTTGGCACCATAGAATCTATGTATAAATCACAGTGCCCTCAAATATGCAGTAAGCAGCAAATTTTGGTGTAGACATGAGTGAATGGGTCTTTGCAGCAGGTGACAGCAGTTCAAAAAAAAAATCCTGTCCACACAGTACATGATTAGAAAAGCTAATAAACTCTGACCTTTTGTTTGGTTCAAAACATCAATTCTGAGCCATTGTCTAGGGTGTTTTCTAATCGTTTTAATGAATGTTTCTTAACAGAATATAGATAAAGATAAAGATTTATTTCTTTGTAAAGGTGTGTAATTACAATTTTTGTTTGCTAAGTACAAAGAAAGCCACTATCATGCTGGGGCATTTCAGGCATACTAATCCTAATACATAGTAACTACTTAAAACTAGACAAGATAATAGTGGTTAACTTTATTACAATCTTATTTAATCTTAATACTAATGTGAGGTAATCAAGGTGAAGGTTTATAAGAATAATAATCTTGAAGTTGCACATCATAAAAACTATATTACAATTAATGGTTCAAGCAGCAATATTTCATGGATTGGCAGATGTTTTAAAGACTAGAGGTCACATAATATAACTAATTTGAAATTGTTTTGGTTGATTTGGTTAGTATTGAGAGATCAGATGATTTTTTTTTAACAAAGTCCTAAATTTTTAAGTAGAATGGTGTATTAGTGAAACGGAAAACTCTTTGGTCGGATTCTGGCCAAACAGTGGCTTGAAATAGGCCTCAACATGGAGAAAAATATTCCATTTTTGTCAATTTTCCTGAAAAAGGGTAAGGCTTCTTTCCCTTGGTCTGTTAATCTTAGTTATATTTTATTAGCCGAGAAATAGGATAATGTAGTTAGATTTTGTGTGCCCTCCATTTTGATGGTAAGTTTTACAGGAGAGACCTGGGGATATGATTAATGAACAAAGGGAATGTTGCTTTAGTGGCTGAAATGCATATAGTGTTTATTTTGAACTCTTTTTTTTTTTTAATTAGAATTTGTTGAATTTTATGTAAAATTGGTCAAATTAACTACTTTTGTGCAGCTGAACAGGCACTTTCTTGCACTCAGAATGGAAGGCATACTAGCAAAATAGCTAGTGATTGGGTCGAATTGAGCAATGGGTTGACTAAAATAGGTCTCAAATTGGGTGAAATCCCTGATTTGTAAAATGCACCCGACTGTCAACTTTGCACCTGCACAGCTGCATAAATTTTCATTCAAATTTTTAATTATTTTTTTTGTATCATCACCTTCAAAAATGGTTTATCATTTCAAAATTTTTTTTAAATCACAGCACCATCAAGCACTTTTAAGGTTGCTTAAGTGGCTGGAAGATTGCTTTAGTGGCTGGAACACCTACAGTTTTTGTTTTGAACTCTTTTTAAATTGGATTTTTTGACAGTAATGTAAAATAGGCCAAATTACTGACTTAGGGGCTCTTAATAAAGTATTTCTGATGGTTTAAAGGGCAGTTTCATATGAGCAATTAAAAATATAGAACACATATTAGCAAAACAGGGTCAGTTTGACAACTGAAATTAGCCTAAAATAGGCCTCATAGTGGGTGAAACTGCTACTACGGAAAGTGCTCTCTGATCAACCTTGCACATATGTAATTCCTTTTTTTTTTTTTTTTAACAAGTCGGCCGTCTCCCACCGAGGCAGGGTGACCCAAAAAGAAAGAAAATCCCCAAAAAGAAAATACTTTCATCAACATTCAACACTTTCACCTCACTCACATATAATCACTGTTCTTGCAGAGGTCCTCAGAATACAACAGTTTAGAAGTACATGTATATACGTATAAAGATACACAACATATCCCTCCAAACTGCCAATATCCCAAAACCCCTCCTTTAAAGTGCAGGCATTGTACTTCCCATTTCCAGGACTCAAGTCCGGCTATATAAAATAACCGGTTTCCCTGAATCCCTTCACTAAATATTACCCTGCTCACACTCCAACAGCTCGTCAGGTCCCAAATACCATTCGTCTTCATTCACTCCTAACATGCTCATGCACGCTTGCTGGAAGTCCAAGCACCTCGCCCACACAACCTCCTTTACCCCCTCCCTCCAACCCTTTCGAGGACAACCCTTACCCTGCCTTCCTTCCCCTACAGATTTATACGCTCTCCATGTCGTTCTACTTTGATTCATTCTCTCTAAATGACCAAACCACCTCAACAACCCCTCTTCAGCCCTATGACTAATACTTTTATTAACTCCACACCTTCTCCTAATTTCCACACTCTGAATTTTCTGCATAATATTTGCACCACACATTGCTCTTAGACAGGACATCTCCACTGCCTCCAACCGCCTCCTCACTGCTGCATTCACAACCCAAGCTTCATACTCATATAAGAGTGCTGGTACCACTATACTTTCATACATTCTCTTCTTTGCCTCCATAGATAATGTTCTTTGTCTCCACATATACCTCAATGCACCATTCACCTTTTATCCCTCATCAATTCTATGATTAACCTCATCCTTCATAAACCATCCGCTGATACATCAACTTCCAAATATCTGAAAACATTCACTTCTTCCATACTCCTCTTCCCCAGTTTGATATCCAGTTTTTCTTTATCTAAATCATTTGATACCCTCATCACCTTACTCTTTTCCATGTTCACTTTCAACTCTCTACCTTTACACACACTCCCAAAATCGGCCACTAACCTCTGCAATTTTTCTTTAGAATCACCCATAAGCACAGTATCATCAGCAAAAAGTAACTGTCACTTCCCATTTTGTATATGATTCCATATAATTTAATCCCACCCCTCTCCCGAACACCCTAGCATTTACTTCTTTTACAACCCCATCTATAAATATATTAAACAACCATGGTGACATTACACACCCCTGACTAAGACCTACTTTTACCGGGAAGTAATATCCCTCTCTTCTACACACCCTAACCTGAGCCTCACTTTTTTTTTATTATTATTATCACACTGGCAGATTCCCACCAAGACAGGGTGGCCCGAAAAAGAAAAACTTTCACCATCATTCTCTCCATCACTGTCTTGCCAGAAGGGTGCTTTACACTACAGTTTTTAAACTGCAACATTAACACCCCTCCTTCAGAGTGCAGGTACTGTACTTCCCATCTCCAGGACTCAAGTCCGGCCTGCTGGTTTCCCTGAACCCCTTCATAAATGTTACTTTGCTCACACTCCAACAGCATGTGAAGTATTAAAAACCATTTGTCTCCATTCACTCCTATCAAACACGCTCATGCATGCCTGCTGGAAGTCCAAGCCCCTTGCACAAAAAACCTCCTTTACCCCCTCCCTCCAACCTTTCCTAGGCCGACCCCTACCCCGCCTTCCTTCCACAACAGACTGATACACTCTTGAAGTCATTCTCTTTCGCTTCATTCTCTCTACATGTCTGAACCACCTCAACAGCCCTTCCTCAGCCCTCTGGACAACAGTTTTGGTAATCCCACACCTCCTCCTAACTTCCAAACTACGAATTCTCTGCATTATTTTCACACCACACATTGCCCTCAGACATGACATCTCCACTGACTCCAGCCTTCTCCTCGCTGCAACATTCATCACCCATGCTTCACACCCATATAAGAGCGTTGGTAAAACTATAATCTCATACATTCCCCTCTTTGCCTCCAAGGACAAAGTTCTTTGTCTCCACAGACTCCTAAGTGCACCACTCACCCTTTTCCCCTCATCAATTCTATGATTCACCTCATCTTTCATAGACCCATCCGCTCCACTCCCAAATATCTGAATACATTCACCTCCTCCATACTCTCTCCCTCCAATCTGATATCCAATCTTTCATCACCTAATCTTTTTGTTATCCTCATAACCTTACTCTTTCCTGTATTCACTTTTAATTTTCTTCTTTTGCATACCCTACCAAATTCATCCACCAATCTCTGCAACTTCTCTTCAGAATCTCCCAAGAGCACAGTGTCATCAGCAAAGAGCAACTCTGACAACTCCCACTTTATGTGTGATTCTTTATCTTTTAACGCCACGCCTCTTGCCAAGACCCTCGCATTTACTTCTCTTACAACCCCATCTATAAATATATCGAACAATCATGGTGACATCACACATCCTTGTCTAAGGCCTACTTTTACTGGGAAATAATTTCCCTCTTTCCTACATACTCTAACATGAGCCTTACTCTCCTCGTAAAAACTCTTCACTGCTTTCAGTAACCTACCTCCTACACCATACACCTGCAACATCTGCCACATTGCCCCCCTATCCACCCTGTCATACGCCTTTTCCAAATCCATAAATGCCACAAAGACCTCTTTAGCCTTATCTAAATACTGTACACTTATGTGTTTCACTGTAAACACCTGGTCCACACACCCCCTACTTCACTATCCTCATAAAAGCTCTTTTCAGCATTTAGTAACTTACTACCTATTCCATATACTTAAAACATCTGCCACATTGCTTCCCTATCAACTCTATCATATGCCTTTTCTAAATCCATAAATGCAATAAAAACTTCCCTACCTTTATCTAGATACTGTTCACATATATGCTTCAATGTAAACACCTGATCTACACATCCCCTACCCACTCTAAATCCTCCATAAGTATTACATCAAATTTAACATTTTAGGTGTCATCACCTTTGGATTTTTTTTTTTTCAAAAGAGGGCTTTCAATCTAAGGGTTGTGGACAGTTTAGGGGCTAACTGCTTAACTACTTCTAACCCTTCAAACACTGTTTCACTCAGTGCTAAAATATCCAGTCATAATATCTAAAATAATCAATATTAACCTTTTGAGGGTCAAGACCCGTTTGCAAACTTGCTCCAAGAGTCGAAAAAATTAAAAAAAAAAAAAATAATTTTTTCTCATGAAATGATTGAGAATCTTTTTCTGAAGGTAATGAAACCAAAAGCATGAAATTTGATAGAAAACTTATGGAATTATGTTCTCGTTAGCAGCCTTGGCGATATTTATGCATCGGCGATTTTTCAGACTTTGAGCCCTATTTTGGGCAAATTCCATTGTTCCAGTCGACCAAGCTCATAGCTATTTTGCTAGAACTATTTTTATTCTATCGAGTGAGTACAAGAAACTGCCCATTTACCTATTTCAACTACCCATTTTTAAACCTACCCCATACCTCTTCGACCGCATAGGCAATGGGGTCGAAGAGGTATGGGGTGGATTTAAAAATGTAGTGTTAGAGTGTTCAGCAGAAGTTTGTGGTTACAGGAAAGTGGGTGCGGGAGGGAAGAGGAGCAATTGGTGGAATGATGATGTAAAGAGAGTAGTAAGGGAGAAAAAGTTAGCATATGAAAAGTTTTTACAAAGTAGAAGTAATGCAAGGAGGGAAGAGTATATGGAGAAAAAGAGAGAGGTTAAGAGAGTGATGAAGCAATGTAAAAAGAGAGCAAATGAGAGAGTGGGTGAGATGTTATCAACAAATTTTGTTGAAAATAAGAAAAAGTTTTGGAGTGAGATTAACAAGTTAAGGAAGCCTAGAGAACAAATGGATTTGTCAGTTAAAAATAGGAGAGGAAAGTTATTAAGTGGAGAGTTAAAGGTATTGGGAAGATGGAGGGAATATTTTGAGGAATTGTTAAATGTTGATGAAGATAGAGAAGCTGTGATTTTGTGAATAGGGCAAGGAGGAATAACATCTTGTAGGAGTGAGGAAGAGCCAGTTGTGAGTGTAGGGGAAGTTTGTGAGGCAGTAGGTAAAATGAAAGGGGGTAAGGCAGCCGGGATTGATGGGATAAAGATAGAAATGTTAAAAGCAGGTGCGGATATAGTTTTGGAGTGCTTGGTGCAATTATTTAATAAATGTATGGAAGAGGGTAAGGTACCTAGGGATTGGCAGAGAGCATGCATAGTTCCTTTGTATAAAGGCAAAGGGGACAAAAGAGAGTGCAAAAATTATAGGGGGATAAGTCTGTTGAGTATACCTGGTAAAGTGTATGGTAGAGTTATTATTGAAAGAATTAAGAGTAAGACGGAGAATAGGATAGCAGATGAACAAGGAGGCTTTAGGAAAGGTAGGGGGTGTGTGGACCAGGTGTTTACAGTGAAACATATAAGTGAACAGTATTTATATAAGGCTAAAGAGGTTTTTGTGGCAATTATGGATTTGGAAAAGGCGTATGACAGGGTGGATAGGGGGGCAATGTGGCAGATGTTGCAGGTGTATGGTGTAGGAGGTAGGTTACTGAAAGCAGTGAAGAGTTTTTATGAGGATAGTGAGGCTCAAGTTAGAGTATGTAGGAAAGAGGGAGATTATTTCCCAGTAAAAGTAGGCCTTAGACAAGGATGTGTGATGTCACCGTGGTTTTTTAATATATTTATAGATGGAGTTGTAAGAGAAGTAAATGCGAGGGTTTTGGCATGAGGCGTGGAGTTAAAAGATAAAGAATCACACAAAGTGGGAGTTGTCACAGTTGCTCTTTGCTGATGACACTGTGCTCTTGGGAGATTCTGAAGAGAAGTTGCAGAGGTTGGTGGATGAATTTGGTAGGGTATGCAAAAGAAATGTTAAAAGCAGGGGGGGATATAGTGTTGGAGTGGTTGGTACTTTTGTTTAATAAATGTATGAAAGAGGGGAAGGTACCTAGGGATTGGCAGAGAGCATGTATAGTCCCTTTATATAAAGGGAAAGGGGACAAAAGAGACTGTAAAAATTATAGAGGAATAAGCTTACTGAGTATACCAGGAAAAGTGTACGGTAGGGTTATAATTGAAAGAATTAGAGGTAAGACAGAATGTAGGATTGCGGATGAGCAAGGAGGTTTTAGAGTGGGTAGGGGATGTGTAGATCAGGTGTTTACATTGAAGCATATATGTGAACAGTATTTAGATAAAGATAGGGAAGTTTTTATTGCATTTATGGATTTAGAAAAGGCATATGATAGAGTGGATAGAGGAGCAATGTGGCAGATGTTGCAAGTATATGGAATAGGTGGTAAGTTATTAAATGCTGTAAAGAGTTTTTATGAGGATAGTGAGGCTCAGGTTAGGGTGTGTAGAAGAGAGGGAGACTACTTCCCGGTAAAAGTAGGTCTTAGACAGGGATGTGTAATGTCACCATGGTTGTTTAATATATTTATAGATGGGGTTGTAAAGGAAGTAAATGCTAGGGTGTTTGGGAGAGGGGTGGGATTAAATTATGGGGAATCAAATTCAAAATGGGAATTGACACAGTTACTTTTTGCTGATGATACTGTGCTTATGGGAGATTCTAAAGAAAAATTGCAAAGGTTAGTGGATGAGTTTGGGAATGTGTGTAAAGGTAGAAAGTTGAAAGTGAACATAGAAAAGAGTAAGGTGATGAGGGTGTCAAATGATTTAGATAAAGAAAAATTGGATATCAAATTGGGGAGGAGGAGTATGGAAGAAGTGAATGTTTTCAGATACTTGGGAGTTGACGTGTCGGCGGATGGATTTATGAAGGATGAGGTTAATCATAGAATTGATGAGGGAAAAAAGGTGAGTGGTGCGTTGAGGTATATGTGGAGTCAAAAAACGTTATCTATGGAGGCAAAGAAGGGAATGTATGAAAGTATAGTAGTACCAACACTCTTATATGGGTGTGAAGCTTGGGTGGTAAATGCAGCAGCGAGGAGACGGTTGGAGGCAGCGGAGATGTCCTGTTTAAGGGCAATGTGTGGTGTAAATATTATGCAGAAAATTCGGAGTGTGGAAATTAGGAGAAGGTGTGGAGTTAATAAAAGTATTAGTCAGAGGGCAGAAGAGGGGTTGTTGAGGTGGTTTGGTCATTTAGAGAGAATGGATCACAGTAGAATGACATGGAAAGCATATAAATCTATAGGGGAAGGAAGGCGGGGTAGGGGTCGTCCTCGAAAGGGTTGGAGAGAGGGGGTAAAGGAGGTTTTGTGGGTAAGGGGCTTGGACTTCCAGCAAGCGTGCGTGAGCGTGTTAGATAGGAGTGAATGGAGACGAATGGTACTTGGGACCTGACGATCTGTTGGAGTGTGAGCAGGGTAATATTTAGTGAAGGGATTCAGGGAAACCGGTTATTTTCATATAGTCGGACTTGAGTCCTGGAAATGGGAAGTACAATGCCTGCACTTTAAAGGAGGGGTTTGGGATATTGGCAGTTTGGAGGGATATGTTGTGTATCTTTATATGTTTATGCTTCTAGACTGTTGTATTCTGAGCACCTCTGCAAAAACAGTGATAATGTGCGAGTGTGGTGAAAGTGTTGAATGATGATGAAAGTATTTTCTTTTTGGGGATTTTCTTTCTTTTTTGGGTCACCCTGCCTCGGTGGGAGACGGCCGACTTGTTGAAAAAAAAAAAAAAAAAAAAAAAAAAAAAATGCAAAAGAAGAAAATTAAAAGTGAATACAGGAAAGAGTAAGGTTATGAGGATAACAAAAAAATTAGGTGATGAAAGATTGGATATCAGATTGGAGGGAGAGAGTATGGAGGAGGTGAATGCATTCAGGTATTTGGGAGTGGACGTGTCAGCGGATGGGTCTATGAAAGATGAGGTGAATCATAGAATTGATGAGGGGAAAAGGGTGAGCGGTGCACTTAGGAGTCTGTGGAGACAAAGAACTTTGTCCTTGGAGGCAAAGAGGGGAATGTATGAGAGTATAGTTTTACCAACGCTCTAATATGACTGTGAAGCATGGGTGATGAATGTTGCAGCGAGGAGAAGGCTGGAGGCAGTGGAGATGTCATGTCTGAGGGCAATGTGTGGTGTGAATATAATGCAGAGAATTCGTAGTTTGGAAGTTAGGAGGAGGTGCAGGATTACCAAAACTGTTGTTCAGAGGGCTGAGGAAGGGTTGTTGAGGTGGTTTGGACATGTAGAGAGAATTGAGTGAAACAGATTGACTTCAAGAGTGTATCAGTCTGTAGTGGAAGGAAGGCGGGGTAGGGGTTGGCCTAGGAAAGGTTGGAGGGAGGGGGTAAAGGAGGTTTTGTGTGCGAGGGGCTTGGACTTCCAGCAGGCATGCGTGAGCGTGTTTGATAGGAGTGAATGGAGACAAATGGTTTTTAATACTTGACGTGCTGTTGGAGTGTGAGCAAAGTAACATTTATGAAGGGATTCAGGGAAACCGGCAGGCCGGACTTGAGTCCTGGAGATGGGAAGTACAGTGCCTGCACTCTGAAGGAGGGGTGTTAATGTTGCAGTTTAAAAACTGTAGTGTAAAGCACCCTTCTGGCAAGACAGTGATGGAGTGAATGATGGTGAAAGTTTTTCTTTTTCGGGCCACCCTGTCTTGGTGGGAATCGGCCAGTGTGTTAATAAAAAAAAATAAAAAAAAAATACTTGTTTAATTACCATAACCTGTTTTAATACCACATTTACTATCTTAGAGTAGTTCCTTAGTAGTCCCAGTGTGTTAATAATAATAAAATTAAAATGATCAGAAATCTGGCCAATTTCACACAAAATTCAAGAAAGGTCAATTTCAAAATAGGCTCCAGAATAAATAATGTTAACATTCCTGGCACTAAAATAAAATTTTCTCTGTTCATCAGTCATGTCTCCAGGCCCCTCTTATATTATTACACTTGCTTTTTATTTTGAATTTTTATTAACACAAAAAATAGAAGATTTACTGTTATTCAGACTACTGCATAATGGTAATAATTGTATGAATAATGTCAGTGCATTTGTGAGTACATATTAAACCCACCAGTTGATTCTTGGACTTCGGCAAAAATCTAGCATTTTTTCTACTTTGAGCTCAATTTCAAGCTAATTTTTTTCTGTAAACCATTCAAAATCATCTCTTTTTCTGTAATATATCTTACATTCTATCAAATGAAACCAAGAAACCAAGAATATAACCATAAAAACAATACAAAAATTCACTGCAAAGTTGCTGTTTTGCACTAAAAACACAGTTGCAGTTTTCTTCTCATTATGCACTGTGTGCTGCAAGATTTTTTTATACTGCACACACCGACTACACAGACCCATTCTCTCATATGTAGGCCTACCAGCTTTCTCCCACAAGATTGGAAGCTACTAGAATTCAGGCATAGTATTACAGGATCAATCCTGGCTTCAAAGCCGTAATATTATGGGACTGACCCCGAAAGGGTTAAATCCACACCTAGGTAGTAGGTTGGTAGACAGAAACTGCGCAGGGAGGAACTACCATCCTGCCAATTGAGTGTAAAATGGAAACATTTAATTGTTTTACATGATGGAAGGATTGCTGGTGTCTTTTTTGTCTCATAAACATGCAGGATACCAGGTATATCCTGATACTTCTACTTACACTTACGTCACACTACACATACAAGTACATGCATATATATACACACCCACCTGGGTTTTCTTCTATTTTCTTACTAGTTATTGTTCTTGTTTATTTCCTCTTATCTCCATGGAGAAGTGGAGCAGAATTCTTCCTCTGTAAGCCATGTGTGTCGTAAGAGGTGAATAAAATGCCGGTAGCAAGGTGCTAGTAACCCCTTCTACTGTATATATTACTAAATTTAAAAAGAGAAACTTTTGCTTTTCTTTTTAGGTCACCATGCCTAAGTGGGATACAGCCGGTTTGTTGAAAAAAAAAATCCACACTAATTAAAACGATCAAATTTCAAGATAAACTTCTTAATATTTTTTATGACAAAAAATGGTGACCAACTTATTTCTCCTGGCATTTTGGTGATCTCCTTTAACATTCATGACCATGAGAGACAGGATGTAAACTTAACTGGTGCTTAGGGAGCTCTTCTATTATGTTTATTGGCTTATGACTACATTTGTTTAAATACAGTATTGTACAATGTAGGAGATACAATACCTCAATTATTTGCTTTTTGCCTCTGGCAAGACAGTGATTGTGTGAATGATGGTAAAAGCGTTTCTTTTTTGGGTCACTAACTTGGTGGGAGATGGCTAGTGTTAAATAAAATACAGTAAAACCTCTCCTCACTAAACGATGGAGTTCTGTTCCTAAGACCATGTCGGTAAACAAATTCATCGCTAAGTGAGGAGCATTCTATAATGGTAGAGAGTTTGTGTCAACCATCTTTGATTTTGTTTTAATATCACCTTTACACCATTTATAACATTTCTGGTATATTTTTAAATGTTTATACAGCAGTGTACTGTATATTGTAATAACAGAATAGAGAAAAACAGTTCTAATATACGTTATTTAGGTATGCATAATGGTCAAAGAGCCAGTCGCAAGTCTGAGTCATCGGTAAACGAGTACGTCACTAAGTGAGGAGAGTCTAAATTTATAGGAGAATGTTTTGCTAAGTAGAACTGCATTATTTGGACTATACAATTCAAACAATACCAGAGCTGTAGGAACTGCAGCAGCATCAAGAGCAGAAGCAGGAGCCTCTCCACCTCCCTCAGCTATTTCTCCTCCATTGGGGCTAGAAAGCGATGATGATGAGTCTGCTATAGCATCAGTTAGGGATTCTGGCGTTGGTAGTCCTCCAACTTTTGGGATGGGTTCACAAACTGAAAACAGAAAAACAAACTCATAAAAAATAAGCCATATATCAATATGACCACAATGTTAAAAAATTAATAATAAGAACTTTTTTTGATGTATTACTCATTAAGAAAGAGAGCAATATGTCAAAAACAAATGCTAAGTCCACTTCTGCAATGTAATGGCTGCTTTTCTTTATGCACAACAGATAAACCCATAAACTGAGCATGGGGAAGAGTAAGATAGCCCTGATAATCATGTTGTGGGCAGTTTTTTCTTCTTGCTATAGTATAGGATCATAGAGCCTCAAAAAAAGAAAAACAGCATAATGAAAAAAGAAAAAGTTTCCTACTTCACATAACACATAAATATATTTTAAAATAAAAAATTAATCATAACACTTGCCTGTGGTGCAGCTGCAATACTGACCCAACACAACCTGGACTATAAACAGGTCTAAAGTGGAATCCTGTCCTGGCATAATGTTAAAGTTATGGGATGGTATGGCCCATACTAATATAAATGTGAGGCAGCAACATGACCAGTGACCAACTAGACTAGACCAAACCATGGTATAGGTGGGGATTGAACTCAAGGTGAGTCGTAAAACTCCAGACCGATGAATTAACCACTGGGCCAGCTGCCTACAATAAGAATCATCCAACTAGGAATATTTATACTCCATAAGAAGGTTAGCATAGGCACCACTGTGAACACAAATGCAAGTTTTTACAGATGAATCTCCTGCAAGTGTGGCCGTGATGAACTCTAGCCATCATCATGACTCAAGAAACATAATGACACGATTGCAAACAAGCCCAGTGGCTAACACATCTGTCTGGAGTTTTACGACTCACCGCGAGTGCAATCCCCACCCATACCGTGGTTTGTTTGCAATTGTGTCATTATGATTTCTTGAGTCAGTTTAGACTAGACCACTTGGTTCTTTAAAGACCGCTTTTGGTATTTATGCATTGTATGACAGGGTTCATGGTGTCTGCATTTTGTTACACACTAACTTTCTTCTATGATTACAGTTTCTTGTGTATATACATGACTGAAATGATCAGGATTGTTTTTGCTAGCAGGTAGATTTATTTATTTAGTAATTTTACATACAGAGGTACAAAAAAATACAGGTAAGAGCAGCATGCCAAAGCCACTTATATGCTTAGCATTACGGGCTGGCTTAAAATTAACTTAAGATTAACTAAGCAATGATGAAATCAGTGATAAAACATTATTGTAAACAGATAACTATAAGGCACAAATGAGTATTACAAAGACAGGTCATATGGTTGCATGCATTGCTGTACATTCAGCCGAATGGAGTATTCTGTTAGGTAGTGTATTTAAAAAAATAACAAAGTTAGATTGGGTCCTAGGTTTAACATTTGTGTGATATAATTGTGAGTAACATATAGGATATACAATTTATAAGGTTCAGTTATTCAGTATTTATTTGGTTTTGAGTGAGTTACCTGGAGTTTACCTGGAGAGAGTTTCGGGGGTCAACGCCCCCGCGGCCCGGTCTGTGAGTAAGTGATCTTTGAGAAGAGACTTGAATTTATAAACAGGTAGTGTTTCTTTTATATTTACAGGTAATGAATTCCAGATTTTAGGGCCTTTTATGTCCATTGAGTTTTTGCATAGCGTGAGATGGACACTAGGAACATCAAAGAGTGATCTGTGCCTTGTGTTATGGTCATGTGTTCTGTTGAGGTTGGCAAGGAGATGTTTGAGGGGAGGGTTAATATCAGAGTTAAGTATTCTATGTATGTAATAGGTGCAGTAATAAGTATGGATGTTTTGTATGGTGAGTAGGTTGAGTGTTTTGAATATTGGTGGAGTGTGCTGCCTGTAGTGAGAATTTGTTATCATTCTAACTGCAGCCTTTTGTTGGGTAATTAGTGGTCTGAGATGGTTAATTGTTGTTGAGCCCCATGCACAAATTCCATAGGTGAGATAGGGGTAAATAAGAGAGTGATAAAGGGCCAGGAGGGCTGACTGTGGAACATAGTACCGTATCTTCGATAGTATGCCTACAGTCTTGGAAATTTTCTTAGAAATTTGTTGTATATGTGTATGAAATTTGAGTCTATTATCAAGGTGGATTCCTAAGAATTTTCCCTCTGTTAGCTTTGTGATAGGTGATCTGTTTATCGTAATGTTATGAGGTACATCTGTAGCTCTGTTACCAAACTGAATGAAGTAGGTTTTGTAAATGTTTAGTGTAAGTTTGTTAGTCCTCATCCAAGTAGATATTTTCTGTAATTCGGTGTTTACAGTATTGGCTAGCGTGACTGGGCTCGGGTGAGAGAAGACGTATGTAGTGTCATCTGCAAAAAGTGTGGGTTTGAGTAATTGCGAAGCATTTGGTAGGTCATTTATGTATAGGAGAAAGAGAAGAGGGCCAAGGACACTTCCCTGTGGGACACCAACTGTAATTGGTTGAGCGGAAGAGCTTGCCCCATTTGTGTACACATATTGGCTTCTGTTGCTGAGGTATGACTTGAGGTAGTTGAGGGAGTGCCCTCTAATACCATAGTGTGACAATTTTACGTGGAGCAAGTCATGGTCAACTGTATCAAAAGCTTTACGTAAATCAATGAAGATCCCCAGTGGGACTTCTTTTTTCTCTATTGCAGTGTATATATGTTCTAGCATGTGTATAATAGCATCACTAGTATTTTTATTAGGCCTGAATCCAAACTGGCAGGGGTTGAGAATGTTTTGGGAGATGAGGTAGGAGTAGATTCGTTTATGAATTAATTTTTCGAAGATTTTTGAGAGAGGGTGTAAATTGGATATTGGCCTATAGTTATTCAACTCTGTTTGGTCTCCTCCTTTATGGATCGGGGTGACCCTTGCTATTTTGAGAGCTGTAGGGAAGGTGGAGGATTCAATGGATTTGTTAAAGAGTGTTGCAATGATAGGTGATAGTACTTGTGACACTTTTTTGTATATAAAGGGTGGTAAGGTATTTAAATCTCCTGCCTTGTTTTTTAGTGCGTTGATAATAAGGGAGACTTCGTATGGGTTAGTCGGAGCTAGGAACAGTGTGTTCGGGTAGTTGCCAGTGAGGTAGTCATTTGGTGGGGTATCTGAGCTTGGGATTTTATTGGCAAGGTTTTGTCCTATAGTGGAGAAGAAATCATTGAGTCTGTTTGCTGTTTCTGTTGGTGGGAGTTGGGGTTCATCTGATTTTGCTAATTTTATTTCGCTATTTCGTGATATCTTTTTTGTTCCCAGAATTTCTGATAGGGTCTTCCAGGTCTTTTTTATATCACCTCATAAGTTGGATAATCTGTTCTCATAATACAGTTTTTTTGCCCTTCTTATCAGGCTGGTTAGGATTGACGAGTAACGTTTTGTTTGGTCTCTGGTTATGTGACCCATTCTGTACTGTTTTTCATATCGGTGTTTTGTATTTATGGATTTGAGAATGCTGGGTGTTAGCCAGGGACTGTTCAGTCTCTTAGCTGTCATCTGTTTAGTTTTTTTAGGGCAGTGCTTGTTATAGAGGTATTGGATCTTTTTTAGAAAATTATTAAAACATTCGTCAATATCTGTATAGATTTCTAACTCAGTGTGCCAGTCAATGTTTGTTGCTGCTGTTGTGAAGTTATTAATGGCTGCCTCATTGTGAAGTCTGAAGGTGACTTTAGTAGTGTCTTGGGGTATTTTACCAAGAGTTGTTATGAGGAAAGTAGGGTAGTGGTCTGTGGTATTATCTGTAATTATGCCTGATTTTAAAGGGGATATGGTGTTGATCCAGATGTGGTCAAGTAGGGAAACACTAGTCTCCGTAACTCTTGTAGGTTTTGTTACTGTTGGTAGCAACATGCAGTTACTCATTGTGTTTGTGAATTCAGTAACGTGTGGGTCCTGGTCTTGCAGGAGATTTATATTGAAGTCACCTGAGAGTAGTAAGTGATCTTTGTTCATGCGTGCATCAGTTATCATACTTCCTAGGTTTTGACTAAATTGGCTAATGTTTGATTGTGGAACTCTGTAGATGTTTATCACTGTGAGAGGTTTTTGTAGGTATTTGGATTTGAATTTAGCTATTATATATTCCCCATGTTCATCCCTTGTGCAAGTATTAGTGATACATTCTAGTTGGTCTGAGTAGTATATAGCTGTGCCACCCCCTTGTTGGTCTGGCCTACAGTTGTGTATGGCTGTGTAACCAGGAATGGCATAGACATCTGTAGTATCAGGCTTTAGCCAGGTTTCAGCTAGTGTAATGATGGACATATTGGCATGCAAGGAATTTAGTAATGCTAGGAGGTCATCATAATGCTTGCTTAACCCTTTGAGGGTCGACAGGCCCTCTCCGAAACTCGTTCTCAGGGACGGCCAAATTTAAAAAAAAAAAAAAATTATTTTCTCTTATGAAAAGATAGAGAATCTTTTCCAGATCATAACGACACCAAAAGTTTGAAATTTGATAGAAAACTTACGGAATTATGCTCTCGCAAAGTTAGCGGTCTCGGCGATGTTTACGGATCGGCGATTTTGCCCACTTTGAGCCCCATTTTCGGCCAATTTCACTGTACTAGTCGACAAAAAACATGAATATTTCGCTAGAACTCCATTTTTTCTATCGAATGGGTGCAAGAAACCACCCATTTATAAATTCAACTATCCAGTACAGTGGTCAGAATTTAGCAATTTTGCCAATTTCACACAAATTTCAAAAGATGCCAATTTCGGAATAGGGTCCAGAATAAACAAGAAAGACATTCCTGGCACTAAAATGACATTTCCTCTAGTCATTAGTCACGTCTCACGGCCCCTCTTATATTCTTTTGCTTTCCACTTTGAATTTTTATTCTCACAAAAAATATAAGATTTACTGTTATGCAGACTACTGCATTAGTGTAAAAAATGGTATAAATATTATTGGTGCACTTGTGAAAGAATATTAGACTCACCAGTTGACGTGTATTGCACGCTTGGCACGATTTGTTTACTTTTGAAGTTTGGTAAAAATCGAACATTTCTGCTACTTTGAGCTCAATTTCAAGGCACCTTTCATTGTAAAACCAGTCAAAATCATCTCAATTTCAGTAATATGTCTTCCATTCTATAAAATGAGACCAAGAAAACTAGAATACAACAATAAATACCATACGAAAATACACTGCAAAGTCGCTGATTTATTAAAAAAAATGGAAAAAGTTTTTTTTTTCTCATTATGCACTGTGTGCTGCAGGATTTTTTTTAGACTGTGCACACTGACCACATAGACCCATTCTTTCATATGAAGGCCTACCAGCTTTCTCCCACTAGATTTGAGGTCGCTAGAATTTATGAGTACTAGTACGTCAAAAACCCCTACGCGTAAGACGTACTAGTACGACGAAAACCCTCAAAGGGTTAAAGATCTGATATTGTAGTTAAAGATAGTTATGTTGTTGTTGGCTCTGAGAAGTGCCTTTGATTGTTCTGCTGTGTAGTAATTACAGTAACTGTTTGAATCATTTAAGTCATTAAATAAGAGGTTGGTATCAGGATCAATGCTTGTAATCATAAGATTTGTAGTGAATCTATAGTTAGAATTAAGTATCAACAAAGTAAATATTCTAAAGCTAAAAAAATAGTACCTGAATTATTTAACAAATGTAAAAATAATGAGCTAAGGTAGTTTTTTAAGCTAAAATAAAGGAGACAATATAAAAGGGACTAAAATAATTTGTGGTGAACAAATAAAGTGATGATCAAATAATGGAGCTTGGGAATATGATAGTAGGTAGTACTTTAAAGGTAATTCTTTAAAGTTAGAATTATAATATAAAATTATAATATAAAAGGGACTAATATAAGTTGTGGTGAACAATAAAGTGGTAATCAAATAATTGCACTAAGGTCTAATATAATGACTTTTGTGGAGTCTATGTTTTGAGCTAGAATGAGCTATAGTACAACTAGATTTAATCTAATAATATAACAATACAAATTAAAAATAGCACCAGTCTCTCACTAGTAATTGCAATATGGTCTAATATAATGAATTTGGTATTGACTATAGTACAACTGAGTTTAATCTAATAATATAAAAAAGCCACAAGACTCTCAATTGTAATTGCACTAAGGTGTTATATAAGTTGTTTACAAGAATTAGAGTATAACTAGATTTAAATTGACAAGATAAAATATACAAGTTAAAGGTAGCAAAAGAATAAAAAAAGGTAAAAAAAAAAAAAAAAAAAAAAAAAAAAAAAAAAAAAAAAAAAATATATATATATATATATATATATATATATATATATATATATATATATATATATATATATATATATATATATATATATATATATATATATATATATATACATATGAGGTAGTTGGTACTAGTTAGCAAAAGATAGTTAAGGGCCTTGAACAATAATATAATTGAAATATACACTAATTGCACACACAATATAGTCACTAAGATATGAAAACAATCTTAGAGTAGGAATTATAATATAAACTTATAATATAAAAATACAAATTGAAATGGTACTTGCAATTGCACTAGAGTCTGGTATAGGTTGTTGACAAGATCAGGAGTATAACTAGATTTAAATTGACAAAATATAATTCACAATTAAAGTACCAAAAGAATAATAGTAAAAATGAGCTTAAGCCAATCCTCATTTTAGGATGAAGGGCTTATACCAGTAGATCTTCTACAATTACATCCACACCATTAAGTCTTTTCAATACCCTGGCTTTCAAAAATCATTCAAAGCAGATTAAGAGCTCTTTATTTTTTTGTACAGTGGTATTCAGCTGTCTCCTACACAAAATTGGTGCTGGTGTTAGGATTCCAGAAGCAGTTCAAGGAACCTGAGCACACAATAATATATAGAGAAGACAGACAGACAGATAGACAGACACAGATAGACACAGGCAGGCAGACAGACAGACAGACAGACAGACAGACAGACAGACACAGACAGACAGACAGACAGACAGACAGACAGACAGACAGACAGACACACACACACACACACACACACACACACACACACACACACACACACACACACACCACGAACTCGCACTCGACCCCCGCAACCTCAACTAGGTGAGTACACACACATACATACATACACACACACACACACACACACACACACACACACACACACACACACACACACACACACACACACACACACAAGACACCAACCGCGACATTCCCAACGCAACTGAGCAACCTATACTACAACCCACTCACTGTTCCCTCTGCCACCAACCCCCATATCACAAACCTCACCCCAACAGCTGTCCCTTATGGGCATTCTGACCCCACCCCCATCAACACAAACCCCACCTACACCACAGCCCCATATAGTTCCCCACCAAGGCTCTCGCTCCCCCAACACCAATATTCTTGCATGACCACAATGATAGAAAAGAAACTGAAGGTTTGGTACACAAACGCGGATGGAATAACGAATAAACATGAGGAGTGGAACGAAAGAATCAGTGAAAAATCCCCAGACATCATAGCAGTCACAGAAACAAAACTCGCTGAGACAATAACAGACACAGTCTTCCCAACAGGATATCAGATCCTGAGGAAAGATAGAAGGAGTAGAGGGGGAGGAGGGGTTGCACTGCTCATAAAACACCGATGGGGATTTGAGGAAATGGAAGGCATGGACATGATTGGAGAAAGAGACTACATTGTAGGTACAATTCAGTCCGGAGAACATAAAGTAGTCATTGGAGTGATGTATAACCCACCACAGAACTGCAGGAGGCCAAGAGAGGAGTACGAAGAAAACAACAGGGTGATGGTGGACACACTGGCTGAGGTGGCAAGAAGAGCTCACTCGAGCAGAGCAAAGTTACTGGTAATGGGCGATTTCAACCACAGGGAGATCGACTGGGAAAACCTGGAGCCACATGGGGGTCCCGAAACATGGAGAGCCAAGATGATGGATGTGGTACTTGAAAACCTCATGCATCAACATGTCAGGGACACAACCAGAGAGAGAGGGGAGGATGAGCCAGCAAGACTGGATCTTGTGTTCACCCTGAGCAGTTCAGACATTGAGGACATCACTTACGTGAGGCCCCTTGGAGCTAGCGATCACGTGGTTCTGAGTTTTGACTATATAGTAGAGTTACAAGTGGAGAAGGTAACAGGAACTGAAGGGGACAGGACAAACTATAAAAGGGGGGACTACACAGGTATGAGAAACTTCCTGCAGGAGGTTCAGTGGGACAGAGAAATGGTAGGAAAATCAGTAAACGAGATGATGGAATATGTGGCAACAAAGTGCAAGGAGGCAGAGGAAAGTTTTGTTTCCAAGGGAAACAGAAATAATAGGAAGACCAAAACGAGTCCTTGGTTTACCCGAAGGTGTAGGGAGGCAAAAACTAAGTGCAACAGAGAATGGAAAAGGTACAGGAGGCGGCATAGGACCCAGGAAAACAAGGAGATTAGTAGAAGAGCCAGAAACGAGTATGCACAGATAAGGAGGGAGGCCCAGCGACAGTATGAAAACGACATAGCATCGAAAGTCAAATCTGACCCGAAACTGCTGTATAGCCACATTAGGAGGAAGACAACAGTCAAGGACCAGGTGATAAGGCTGAGGAAAGAAGGTGGAGAACTCACAAGAAACGATCAAGAGGTATGTGAGGAGCTCAACACGAGATTTAAGGAAGTATTTACAGTAGAGACAGGAAGGACTCTGGGGGGACAGACCAGATGGGGACACCAGCAAGGAATACACCAACAAGTGTTGGACGACATACATACAGATGAGGAGGAGGTGAAGAAACTGCTAAGGGACATCGATACCTCAAAGGCAATGGGACCGGACAACATCTCCCCGTGGGTCCTTAGAGAGGGAGCAGATATGTTGTGCGTGCCACTTACCACAATCTTCAACACGTCTCTGGAAACTGGGCAACTGCCTGAGGTATGGAAGACAGCAAATGTAGTTCCCATTTTTAAAAAAGGAGACAGAAAAGAGGCACTAAACTATAGACCTGTGTCATTGACGTGTATAGTATGCAAAATTATGGAGAAGATTATCAGGAGGAGAGTGGTGGAGCACCTGGAACGGAACAAGAGTATAAATGCCAACCAGCACGGATTCACGGAAGGCAAATCCTGCGTCACAAACCTTCTGGAGTTTTATGATAAAATAACAGAAGTAAGACACGAGAGAGAGGGGTGGGTTGATTGCATCTTCTTGGACTGCAAGAAGGCCTTTGACACAGTTCCTCACAAGAGATTAGTGCAGAAGCTAGAGCATCAGGTGCATATAACAGGAAGGGCACTGCAATGGATCAGAGAATACCTGACAGGGAGGCAACAACGAGTCATGGTATGTAATGATGTATCACAGTGGGCACCTGTGACGAGCGGGGTCCCACAGGGGTCGGTCCTAGGACCAGTGCTATTTTTGGTATATGTGAACGACATGATGGAAGGGTTAGACTCAGAAGTGTCCCTGTTTGCAGATGATGTGAAGTTAATGAGGAGAATTAAATCTGATGAGGACCAGGCAGGACTTCAAAGAGACCTGGACAGACTGGACACCTGGTCCAGCAAATGGCTTCTCGAATTTAATCCTGCCAAGTGCAAAGTCATGAAGATAGGGGAAGGGCACAGAAGACCACAGACAGAGTATAGGCTAGGTGGCCAAAGACTGCAAACCTCACTCAAGGAGAAAGATCTTGGGGCGAGTATAACACCGAGCATGTCTCCGGAAGCACACATCAATCAGATAACTGCTGCAGCATATGGGCGCCTGGCAAACCTGAGAACAGCATTCCGATACCTTAGCAAGGAATCATTCAAGACACTGTACACCGTGTATGTCAGGCCCATACTGGAGTATGCAGCACCTGTTTGGAACCCGCACTTGATAAAGCATGTCAAGAAACTAGAGAAAGTACAAAGGTTTGCGACAAGGTTAGTTCCAGAGCTAAGGGGAATGTCCTATGAAGAAAGATTAAGGGAAATCGGCCTGACGACACTGGAGGACAGGAGGGTCAGGGGAGACATGATAACGACATATAAAATACTGCGTGGAATAGACAAGGTGGACAAAGACAGGATGTTCCAGGGAGGGGACACAGAAACAAGAGGCCACAATTGGAAGTTGAAGACACAAATGAGTCAGAGAGATAGTAGGAAGTATTTCTTCAGTCACAGAGTTGTAAGGCAGTGGAATAGCCTAGAAAATGACGTAGTGGAGGCAGGAACCATACACAGTTTTAAGACGAGGTTTGATAAAGCTCATGGAGTGGGGAGAGAGAGGGCCCAGTAGCAACCGGTGAAGAGGTGGGGCCAGGAGCTAAGACTCGACCCCTGCAACCACAAATAGGTGAGTACAAATAGGTGAGTACAGATTCTAGATGAGCAGAATGTCTTCTACATAAAAGTTTCGCATAAATTGCATATGTGACTTCTTCACACATTTGTTGGTACTAGTTACCTTGTACGATTTACAGAATATGATGCTTTTAAGTATGAAAATTACTACCTGCGGATGGTTTCATGAGCCATGGTGTCCACTACCTCACCATGTCAGCTGTTTCTCACCAAGCTATCTATACCAATTGGAGATCAGAGTCCCCCAGCTGGCATCACATTTAAGGAAATGCAGGTGAACAGATGGGAAAATGAAGCTTAACTGGGCTAAAGAGTTATCATAAACTGGGCAAAGAGTGATCACATGAGTCAGTTACTTGTGAAATAAGTAGTTTTTTATATTTCCATACAGTAGATCACAAGGATAATGATAATTACCTATGTGTAGTGTAAATACTTTGATACTCATTACAAAATAATAGAACATTTTCTTTTTAAAAAATAAAAACAGTGCTTATATCAAGGATGTCAAAACTAATCCCTCTTCTTATGCCTAATTAAGTGTTAATTCAGTCCATGGATGTAAGGTATTATCTTAATCATCTCCATAGTTCAACAATAAAACCTGATGGTTCCAGTAAACAGCTACAGAAGGGCCCCACTTATATGGCAGGTAAGGTCCATTCTAATGCCAGAAAGCAGACATCGCCAGAAAGCAGAACGCCACTTTTTTCCACTTATAAATGCACATAAATGCCAGATAACAAGTTTACACTAACATATACAGTGGACCCCTGGTTTACCATATTATTTCATTCCAGAAGTATGTTCAGGTGCCAGTAATGAACGAATTTGTTCCCATAAGGAATATTGTGAAGTAGATTAGTCCATTTCAGACCCCCAGACATACACGTACAAACGCACTTACATAAATACACTTACATAATTGGTCGCATTGGGAGCTGATCGTAAAGCGGGGGCCCACTGTATTAAGTTAGCAATAGAACTAGGCATTAAAAAACAATAAAAAATAAAATACACACACAGTACACTCATTATTTACCTCAAAATATTTGTAGTCTTAATGTAGGGCAAAAGGTGAGTAGCATTTACTGTAAGAAGTTAGGTGTGGTGGCCCTCCTGCCCACCCCACCCACACATAATATACTACGATGACACTTGAAGCTCCCTAGAATGATAAAATGCATATACAGTACACTCATTACTTACCTTAAAATATTTGTAGTCTTAATGTAAGGTGAGAGGTGAAAAGTATTTATTCGTAGAAAGTCGTGTGGGAGGTAGTGTAGGGTAGCCAGCCTGGCCACCCCAAATACTATGTAAAGAAATGGACGAAGCTTCTGGTTATGGTATATAAACATTCACACAAACACCTTACATTGTGTACAAGTTGTCTCCACAGTGGTACAGTAGAATAAATAAAAACCAACACTTCCATTCTCATGTAATTTTTAGATGGAATGATTCTCTGACAAATTATTATTGTTATTATTACAAATTATTATTATTATTATTGTAAATTATTATTATTACAAGTTATTATTATTACAAGTTATTATTATAATCATAATAAAAAAAGAAGTGCTAAACCCACAAGGGTTGTGAATAGCTATAGAAAGAGTGAAGGCATACGAAAGGAACAAATTTCTAGTTAAGTTACTGGTGTTTGACTAAAGAAAACATAATTCTTCCGACCCTCCAACCAACTGCTTGGTAAATAAATCTCATATTTATGTCAATTTTTATACTGTGGGTGTATGTATCATCTTTACATGTTATGTAGCATGTTTATTATATAATTTTGAAAAAAAATATCATAGATGGATTAACCCTTTCAGGGTCCGTCCCGTAGATCTACGGCTTTACGTTGAGTGTCCAAACCGTAGATCTACGCCAAAATTCTAGCGCCATCAAATTTAGCGCAAAAGCGCTCATAGGCCTACATGTGAGAGAACGGGTCTGCATGGTGAATGTGTGCGATAAACAAAAAATCTAGGCGCCCGCATAGCATTGTGGGAACGCCGGCTCAGTTACCCTTGTTCACCATGCCTCGTCGCAAGTCAGCTCTTACTCCCCGGAAAATTGGGACTCTCCTCTTCCTATCTGATAGTTCTGACACTGATGGAAGTGGAAATGAAGACGAATTCTACGGCTTTGATCAGTTAGTGACTGAAAAGAATGACCAGGATATCGATAATAGTGCAGAAAACCCTGACGATCCTCAACCTTCTACCTCTGGTGTGGGCACTCGTGACTCATGGTCGGTTGTTCCTCAACGCAAGAGAAAACTAATATTTTCGCGTGGCCAGGCCTCTGACTTCAGTAATGATGATGATAGTGACGTGGATTGTGATTTTATTGCGCTCGAAGATCATTCGAGTAGTGATAGTGAGGAATCATATTCACCAGTGAAGTGTCGGTATGTTCGCCGCCGCATGCGCTCGGGTAGTGTACCCTATGCTGTGCCCAGGGGACGGAGTACATCCCGTGGTCCTACACCAGTTTTAGGTAGTGATAGTGAGGATGATGTGGCTACACTTGGCATGGATAGACCACAGGCATCAGTGGATGGTGGTAGTGGTGATGGTAGTGGCACCGCCATGCGTGACTCACCAGCCCACGCTGGGACCCACGCTGCTGACTTGTCAGTTCAAGGACAAAGCGGAGCGTCAGCCACCAGCCCACCACAACCACAACCACCCGCACAACCAGCCTATGATGTCCAGTATCCACCAGCAAACCATATGTGGGATTGGCAGCAAAATCCCAATTTTGTTCCCAAGCCTCACCACTTTGATGACTCTCAAAGTGGAATTCTACCTACTTGTCCCCTTGGAACCACGGCCAATGAACTGGAATTCTTTGAATTATTCTTCGACCAGCCATTGATGGAAACTATTGTCAGGGAAAGTAATAAGTATTTTGAGTATACCATGGCAAATACGATCATATCACCACAGTCAAGACTACACAGGTGGAAAGAGACGACTGTTGCAGAAATGTATTTGCTTTTTGCAACAATAATGCTTATGCCTCATGTCTATAAGCATAATATAAAAGCATACTGGTCCACAGATCGGCTAATTTCTACCCCGGTCTTCAGTGAAATCATACCAGTGAACAGGTTTATCTTACTCTTACGTATGTTGCACTTCTCTGACAAAACCAGGCCTGACAGAAGTGACAGGTTATACAAGATTAGAAATGTTTTCATGTATCTCAAACAAAAGTTCAGGATATACTTTTATCCATTCAAGAATGTTGTAATTGACGAGTCTTTGATTTTGTTCAAAGGTAGACTGTCATTCAAGCAGTATATACCGAGCAAGAGGAAACGCTTTGGTATAAAACTGTTTGTACTCTGTGACTGTGACAGTGGCCTTGTGTTGGATATTGTTGTATACACGGGAAGTAAAACATTGAAAGATACCAAGATGTTATTGGGTATCTCAGGTGACGTAGTGAGAAACATGATGGCACCTTATCTTGGTAAGGGGCATACATTATATACCGATAACTGGTACACAAGCCCATTACTCAGTGATTTCATGCGAGTGAACAAGACAGATGTGTGTGGCAAGGTGCGTTCTAATCGTAAACATATGCCCAGGCTCAACGCAGGTGCTCGTGGTGATGACGTGCAGGTGTTCACTGCCAATGACATCATGGCATTACGGTGGCATGACAAACGAGATGTCACATTGTTGACAACCATTCACCGTAATGAAATGCAACGCAGTGGCAAAGTTGATCGAGTGACTAATGAACGTATTCGAAAACCAGTGACAGTGATTGATTATACACAAAACATGCGCTTGGTTGACAAATGTGACATGCAGATTGGTTTTGTTGACTGTGTTCGTAAGAGTTACAAGTGGTACATGAAACTTTTCTTCCATCTCATGGACATTTCTATGCTCAATGCATATAATATGTACCAAATAAAGACTGGCAACAGACCACCGTATGGTGAATTTTGTTTGTCTGTTGTCAGACAACTCATAATGAAGTACCAGGTAAGAACACCTGCTATTCAACAAGGTCCTCGAATTACTCAGGATATACCCAAGCGTTTGAGGAGAGAAGGTGATCATTTCATAATACAGCTTCCTTCAACTCAGAAGAAATTTGCTCAGAAGAGATGCATCGTCTGTGCACAAACAAAACGACGGCAACAAAGACGCAAAGACACTCGGTTTATGTGTGAGGAATGTAAGGTGCCTCTGTGCATGGTGCCTTGTTTCAAGGAGTTCCACAAGCTCCAGCAGTTCTAAAACCATGTCCGGTAATTGTAAATATGTAAATATATGATAGAACATTAGTATTATACAAGATTTGTGCATGTTTATTGTAATAAACAACAGTGGTAAACAATAATATGATAATAACTTTAGTGTGGTTATTGTGTTCAATACAGTGAGTTTATATATATACATTATATACAGTATTGGTCTCTCAGGCCCCAAATGTTAGTAGGAATAGAAAAAAATTGGAAAAGAAAAGAAAAAACTTAAAAAACCGCTAAATAATGTAATGCACGTATGTGGAATTCGTCGATGTTGCCGCCACCACATCATTTTTGACAAACTTCTTGGCACTGTATCTCGGTAAGTACTGATGAGAATTTTTTTTTTGTCTTATTACCTTCACAAAAATATGCTCTTTAATTCTGTAAGAAAAAATAATTTTTTTTTTTCAAAATTTCTTGGACACTGGAGCACCACTTCAGATTTTGGCCCTGGACCCTGAAGGGGTTAATAGAAATGTCTATATTAAGATAAGATAAGA
>NC_091297.1:31621704-31624204 GCF_038502225.1 Cherax quadricarinatus | reverse complement strand
TATAACATATAGAGTGAACGTAGATCTACTTTTGGACAGTTTAAGGGTTAAATACTGTCGACACAGTGGAATGGGAGAATACCACTGGTAGTGTCATCCTGCCAGAATGTCCTATAACCTATTCCCTAAGTAAAGAGAAACAACTCTGCAACATGTGTAATATGTATTCGGCTGGCTGGCTAGCAGGCCGGCTGGCCGGGTGGGTGGGTGGTTGGCTGCCTGACTGACTAAATTTGGATCTATCTATCTCTCTGTCTCTCTCTCTCTCTCTCTCTCTCTCTCTCTCTCTCTTTCTATCTCTCTCTCTCTCTCTCTCTCTCTCTCTCTCTCTCTCTCTCTCAGGTACGTAAGTAATTATACACAGTGTAAATTACCAGGATAACCCCCAAAAATTCAGACTAAGTGCTATACAGTGGATCTGTGCTCTAGTGCCCTAAATTAATAATAATATTAATAATTATTATTATTACGTATTATTATTACAATAATAATTTTTTTTTCAACCGGCCATAATACATATGTACTAATATTAACTAACTACTTTCATCATCATTCAACACTTTCACCTCACTCACACATAATCACTGTTTTTGCAGAGGTGCCCAGAATACAACAGTTTATAAGTATATATGAATAAAAATACACAATATATCCTCCAAACTGCCAATATCCCAAACCCCTCCTTTAGAGTGCAGGCATTGTACTTCCCATTTCCAGGACTCAAGTCCGGTTATATAAAAATAACCAGTTTCCCCAGAATCCTTTCACTAAATATTACCCTGCTCACCTCCAACAGCTCGTCAGGTCCCAAATACTATTTGTCTCCATTCATCCTATCTAACACGTCACACACGCTTGCTGGAAGTCCAAACCCCTTGCCCACAACACCTCCTTTACTCCCCTCCCTCCAACCTTTTCGAGGACGATCCCTACCCTGCCTTCCTTTCCCTACAGATTTATACGCTCTCCATGTCATTCTACTTTGATCCATTCTCTTTAAATGACCAAACCACCTCAACAACCCCTCTTCAGCCCTCCGACTAATACTTTTATTAACTCCACACATTCTCCTAATTTCCACACTTGGAATTTTCTGCATAATATTTACACCACACATTGCTCTTAGACAGGACATCTCCACTGCCTCCAACCGCCTCCTCGCTGCAGCATTTACAACCCAAGCTTCACACGCATATAAGAGTGTTGGTACTATTATACTTTCATACATTCCCTTCTTTGCCTCCATAGATAACAATTTTTGCCTCCACATATGCCTCAATGCACCACTCACCTTTTTTCCTTCATCAATTCTATGATTAACCTCATCCTTCATAAATCCATCCGTTGACACGTCAACTCCCAAATCTCTGAAAACATTCACTTCTTCCATACTCCTCCTCCCCAATTTGATATCCAATTTTTCTTTATCTAAATCATTTGATACTCTCATCACCTTACTCTTTTCTATGTTCATTTTCAACTTTCTACCTTTACACACACTCCCAAATTTGTCCACTAACCTTTGCAATTTTTCTTTAGAATCTCCCATAAGCACAGTATCATCAAAAGTAACTGTGTCACTTCCCTCACTTTGTATTTAATTCCCCATAATTTAATCTCACCCCTCTCTCCTGAACACCCTAGCATTTACTTCTTTTACAACCCCATCTATAAATACAGTAGGGCCCCACTTATACGGAGGGTTAGGGTTCCAGGCTGTCGCTGGAAAGCAGACATCGCCGGAAGGCAGAACGCCATTCTTTTCCATTTATAAATGCATATAAATGCCAGACAACAAGTTTACACTAAATTATATTAAGTTAGTAATAGAACTAGGCATTAACCCTTTGACTGTTACCGACGTATAAACACGTCTTATGAGCCAATGTTTCTGACGTATTTATACGCACAAATTCTAGAGGCTTCAAATCAAGCGGGAAAGGCCCGGTAGGCCTACATGAGAGAGAATGGGACTCAGTGGTCGGTGTGCACCCTGTGAAAAAAATCTGGGACCCAGCGGTGCATTGTGGGAACGCCATGTTGTTAGTCCATTTTCACCATGCCTCTCGGTAAGAAGTTCCTCACTCCTCGGCCCATTGGAGGTCTTTTGTTCCCCAAGTGATATCTAACAGCGATGAAAATGTCAGTGACAGTGAATTCCAGGGTTATGAAGTGAGTGTTACCGGAAAAAGTGCCCAGGATATCGTAATTAGTGATGAAAACCCAGATGACCCACAACCTTCCACCTCTGGTGCTGGGCTGGCTTGGTCACGTTCACGTTCGCCTGTACCAGGGACGAAAGAAAGGAAACTATTTGGTCGTGTACAACACCCAGATGTTAGCAGTTCTAGTGACAGTGAGAGCGAATATTCCCCAGTGAAGCTGGCAGTATGTATGACGAGCATGCGGTCTGGTAGTGTTTCATATGTTCTCAAGGGGAAGGAGAAACTCTGGGAGCACATCCCGTGGCCCTCCCACACCACGACCTGATAGTGAAGAT
>NC_091297.1:31549209-31621604 GCF_038502225.1 Cherax quadricarinatus | reverse complement strand
AGCAAATGTTCAACAGAAGATCAGACTTACTAGGAAACTACAAACTCTCTGCAATAACAGTCATTGGAAAAGTTTAGGAAGACCTGAAATTATTCAAAATCTTTCATCTCGTCCACTGTCAACCACAGAAACTGAAGCCCTCAGCCTAGGCCTCAAACTCACAACAGGAATTACGAAACCAAAACAAGACCTCAATTTCATCGCCAGGAACTACAGACACAATGACTCTGACTTCCAAAAAGGTTATCTTCATGGCATCATCTCAGTGGCCATCTCAACACGCAGCTCCCCAGTCATACCTCGATGTTACATCATTGCACTTGAAGCTTTAGCAGAAGACACGACCATCAGGGTCACCACCGCTGATAAAGGAGGTAGTGTTGTTATCATGAACACTGACAATTACAGGAACAAAATGCTCAATCTACTTAATGACCCAGATACCTACAAACCTCTCACAACTAACCAAGTGGACAACCTTATTAAAACATTTCTTCAAAGGACTCACCACATTCTGAGGGACTCAGAACAAGGGAAGAAACTTCTGCACACCGTACCCAGCAACCCCAGACCTGCCAGAATGTATGGCCTGCCAAAAACTCACAAGCCTGGTATTCCATTAAGGCCCATATCTTCGGGAATAGGCAGTGCTCCCCACCAACTCTCAGGAATTCTCGCAAAACACCTCTCTAAACTCTTGGGCACTATCAGTCCAGCACATCTCAAACACTCGAGTGATCTTCTCAATCACATTCACAACATCAACATCGGGAACAAGAAACTTTCCAGCCTTGAACGTAACTTCCCTATTCACCAAAGTACTTACCACACATGCCATCGATTTCTTGCGCAGGAAAATTGACGATTCACTTGATTTTCCTATTCTAGCCAGCGATTTCATCAACCTTGTTGAACTATGTGTTGGCTTTACGTGTTTCTCTTTTGAAAATCACCTCTTTCAGCAGACTTTCGGACTACCCATGGGTTTGCCACTCAGTGCCGTCCTGGAGAATCTATACATGGAACATCTGGAAGCCCAGCGTTTCTCCACCATTGTTCCTTCATCTGTCACCTGGCTCTGTTATGTTGACGACATTCTCCTCATAACGCCCAGACGCTTCAACGTTCAGTCTCTCCAAGACAAGCTCAACCAGGTTGAGCCCTCAATCCAGTTAACACTTTAAGAAGAAATCGGCAATACTCTTCCTTTTCTTGATGTTCTTCTCTGCAAAGCTGACCATGAACTTCGTGTTAAAGTCTATCAAAAACCCACCAACCAAAATGATCTTCTCCACTTCTACTCTCACCACGACACTAAAACTAAATGTGGTGTAATTATAGGCTTTTTCCTGTGCGCACTCAGAATCTGCAGCAATAAGTTCCTTGAGGAAGATTGCACTATAATTGAACAAATATTTTCCACACTTCACTATCCTCGTCACTTCATCAGAGACTGCAGACGACGGGCATTAAACATCTTCAACACACCCAGAGAACACACTGCCGAGAAGAGATACACAGTCCTCCCCACCAACTCCATTGCCAAACAAGTTTCCAACATCTTTTCCAATACCTCATTCCAAGTATCTACCTCCACAACCACAACCATCAAGGACATTACCAGTAATAGACAGGACAAACTTCCATCCTCTGCAGGGGTATACATAATCCCTTGTAATGACTACAGCAAACTATATGTGGGCGAAACATTAAGAGACCTCCAAACATGTATTTCAGAACACCAATACACAAGCAGTTCTGACTATCCAAGGAATGCCTGTGTACAACACTAATTCATACAACCATTTAATAAACTACAGAAACTCAAGACTTATCGCCAGAGAAGACAACACTCAATACAGACACAATGACTAGAATCCTAGAATCATCGCTTATCTCTATATCCAGCAACTTCAACCAGAACAATGGCTTCTATAACATAGCTGAACCACTTGCCAAGAAACTTCTTAATCGCTATCCCACATAAGAACATAGGAATGGAGGAACACTGCAGAAGGTCTACTCACATCCTTATCCAATCTCCCTTCTAAGCTTCCCAAGATTTTACACTCTATAACCCCACTCGGTAAATCAGCAGATGCAGCATTCTCCACCTGACCCAGCATTCTGAACCTGACTAAAAATACTTGCATACCTTCCACCCCAGGTAGATCTGTTTGTGACTTGAAAAAGCCCACTGTGTGGGCAAAACGTTGTCAATAAAGGATCACATTATACTGCATGTGTGTTTATATTTCCATCATGTCGGTATTTTATACCATTTATTTCCACCAGTATCACCTCCAAGGTACAGTAAGTGTAAATATTTCTTATTTATAAAGTGTAAATATTTCTTATTTATAAATTAAAGTGTATATAATTCTTATTTAAAAATTACGTACATTGGTTGTGTGAATGGTGGTGGTAGCTCTGCTGCCACCCACTACCAGTAATATGTACCGCTTATGCTTTCAGTGGCCCTTATAAACCCAACATCAACAACTCACCATCACTTGCAACATACATAATGACATGTTATTCATTCTAGGGTATATACAGTGGTCCCTCGTTTATCGTCATTAATCCGTTCCTGGAAGTACGACGATTATCGAAATAGACGATTTTCGAATCAATTTTCCCCATAAGAAATAATGTAAATACAATTAATCTGTTCCTGACACCCAGAAGTATTAAAACAAAAAAATTTTTACTTGAAATATAGATGTAGTACATAAACAATACAATGGGACATGATAAATGAAACATTAACAGCATAACACTTTCCTTTATTGGCAATTCTTCTTAGTGTATGGAAGACTGGAGGAGAAGAGAGATTGGATTAGTTACTGTTTGGAAGGGGAATCCCCTTCCATCAACACCTCAGGTACCAAGTCCTTTTCTTGGGTTACATACTTCTCTGTTTTCTTAATGCCACTAGGACCAGCTTGAGAGTCACTGGAGTCCTGTCTCGCAAAAAAAAAGTGTCCAGAGAGCTCTGTTTCTGGCGTCTCTTTAAAACTTCCCTAAAATGAGCCAAGACTCTGTCACTGTACAAGTTGCCGATATGGCTTGCAACATCCTTCTCAGGGTGATGTTTCTCCATAAATCTTTCCATCTTACCCCACATTTCAAAAATCTCCTTAATTTCTGAAGAAGGCACCTTCTTCCATCTCACTTCCTCCTCCTCTGCAGAAAGATTCTGAGCTGCGATCTGTTGCTGTTCCTGCTGAAGCTCTTGCAGCTCCTCAGTGGTTAGCTCTTCATTGTGGTCCTCCACCAACTCTTCCACATCCTCCAAACTCACATCCAACCCCATGGAACTCCCCAATGCCACAATAGATTTCACAACTGACATAGGCTCATGAGGGTCAGCCACAAACCCTTCAAAATCTCTCTTGTGGACACAATCTGGCCACAATTTTCTCCAAGCAACAACAGCTTCCTTGATTTCCTTTTTCTTCACCACGATGGAAGATATGGTTGTATGGGGTTTGTTATACATCCTGGCCAGTTCAGCCACACATAGGCGACTTTCATATTGTTCAGTGATGTTTTTCTTAAATTCACTCGTATTTCTCACCTTCTTTACCAAAGGCTTGGCACTAGGAGCTTTCTTTGGAGCCATGGTAGCTTATTTAGCACTTGCAAGCACTAAAATGAATGGAATATTTTGTATGAACAAGTGAGGGGACCGTCGCTCACTGGTAAACAATGGTACACTGGCTGGGAAGGGAGACCAAGGCGGCTCAGAGCCGTGAGTACACGTCCAGGACGAACGACGATTAGTGAATCAACCGACCATTTGCTAGCCAATGTTTGGACGACAATAACGCGACAATTTCCGAAAAGGACAACTATCGAGCTTGACAATTATCGAGGGACCACTGTATCATGTTTCTGTGTTATAGTGGACCCTCGGTTATCGGCTGTAATCCATTCCAGAAGCTCGGCCTAAGACTGAAATGGCCAAAAACTGTATAATATTTCCTGTAAGAATTAATGGAAATACAATAAATCTGTTCAAGACAAAAATTTCACAAAAAAAAAAAAAAAAATTAACAATTATATAAGTACAGATCCGCCATCACAAATCCGGCAATCAATTATTCGG
Organism: Cherax quadricarinatus; assembly: GCF_038502225.1. NCBI lineage: Eukaryota > Metazoa > Arthropoda > Malacostraca > Decapoda > Parastacidae > Cherax > Cherax quadricarinatus. The sequence continues at coordinate 31,617,493 of NC_091297.1, read as the reverse complement.
TTCCATCAGTTATTCAGCACTAATTTTGGCTAGCATAATTTCAAATTTCCAGGGTCGCCACAACAACTTGCTGCTACTGTTTGGTGGTGCTACTTGCTGCATAAGTCATTCCAATTTCTTTATCTCCATTTATCATTTTAACCTGCTTACGTTTAGCCCTAGCCATGGTTCCAATGAATAAAAGAAATGCTTCTCATTATGTAAAGCACCTACACAGTTGCCATGAGCTCAGTCTCATGATGAAGGAGAATATGCTTTATTATTATGCTAATATCAACACTACAGCTTATTTGCCTATCACAATTGATCTAATTTGACATAATAAGCAATATAAATAACATAAAACATGTTAAATACTCCAGAATAAATAATATTTGGCATAACACCGAGCAGTTCGACGGAGGTATGAAGAGGATATGGTATAGAAATACCATTCTCCTATCTCTGTTATTGGGGGCTTATATTAGAGAAAATGGAGTATAGCACAGGGCTAACTGTGATATACACTCATACTGCACCATAAACCTGAAACAAAAAAGTTATTTTCTCTATATAGATTATCACACATAACAGCATATGTGTAGAGAGCCTAGGATAACGGAAAAAAGTCAGTGTGGCTTATTTCTAGTACCTGGCTTGGGTTAGCCATACGTATATGATTTTTGGTAAATATTCGATTCCCAGCCAGGGTAGAAACATTAGGCATGTTTCTTTACACCTGTTGTCTATGTTTACCCATCAGTAAATGGGTACCTGGGTGTTAGTCGACTAGTGTGGGGTGTTATCCTGGGACACTGACCTAATTTTCTTGAAATACTCTGCATAACAAGCGGCTTTCTATATGGTAGTATGTCACTGATGTCAGCTATGGTCTGTATACCATGTACATGTATGTGTAGTAAATAAAGATATTATTACAGTGGAACCTCAAAAATCGAACTTAATCCGTTCCAGGAGCTAGTTCTAAATTTGAAAAGTCTGAAATTCGAAGCAATATTTCCCTTAAGAAATAATGGAAATACAATTAATCCGTTCCAGAAACCCAAAAATATTCACACAAAAAATACATTTTATAGAGATTAATTACAGTTTTACATACAACAAATACTATAGTTTTTAATTATGTATAGTAATAGTACATATAAAATAACATTTGTACTTACCTTTATTGAAGATTGGTGATGGCATCTGGAAGATAGGGAGGAGGAGAGGAGGAGTTGGGGTTAGTGTTTGGAAGGAGAATCCCCCTCCATGAGGACTTCAGGTAAAGCCCTCTCTGGGGTTACTTCCCTTCTCTGTCTTTTAATGCCACTAGGACCAGCTTGAGAGTCACTGGACCCCTGTCTCATAAAATAACTGTACACAGTCCTCTGTTTCTGGCACCTCTTTAACATTGCCCTAAAATGGGACATGGTTCTGTCACTGAACTTGTTGCAAAGATGGCTTGTTTCAGCTTGCTCAGGGTGGTACTTCTGCACAAACATTTGGACATCATTCCACTTGGCACAAATATCCTTAATCTTTGAAGAAGGCACCTCATCCACTCCCTATATTAACACCTTTCGCAACATCAGCTTCCTTGATTTGTTATTTCTTTGACAGGATAGAACCGATGGTCGACTTGTTTTTACCATACATCCTAGCAAACTCAACAAGTCTCACACCACTCTCATACTTCTGTATTATTTCCTTATTCACATCTATGGTGTTTCTCACTTTCTTTACCACTGGGGTACCACTAGCAAGTTTCTTTGGGCCCATGGCAGCTTATTTCACAGTCCCACAAGCACTAAACATAACAAAATAATCGTAAAATGCGTGAATGAGAGCACAGGTTAGTGTTCACCCAAGCATAAACAAAGCTAGACTGCTCACAGTGCCTGGGTGGGGACGTGGACAGAGTGGGCCGGCAGACAGGTCCCGTACCCGGCGGTCCATAAATAGGGGCACATTTAATAATAGGGACACAGTTTGTCCGAAAAAATGGTCCTATTTTCGAAACTTTTGTTATGTGATATGTTCGATTTTTGAGGTTCCACTGTATTATTATTATTATTATTATTATTATTATTATTATTATTATTATTATATTTTCTCAGTTGTTTGTTGGGTTATCTTATTGAAACTTGGGCAATGTATGATGGAAAGATACTTCTTAACATACACCAAAAATGAAAGAAATCAGACCATAAATAGCGGAGTTCAATTCTCAGCCATTAGCGGCCTCTTAGCGGTATATTTTTGTATGGTTTTTATGGTTATATTCTCATTTTTTTGGTCTCATTTCATAGAATGAAAGATATATTACAGAAATAGATATGATTTTGATTGTTTTCATGATGAAAAGTACATTGAAATTGCGCTCACAGTAGCAAAAATGTTCTATCCTTTAGCGAAACTCAAGAGTAAACATATGACGTCACCGTCCAATACCTGTCCGCCTGTCAGTCCAAATTCCAATACGGAGTCAAGAATGGATTGACATTATTTATACAATTATTACAATAATGCAGCAATCTGCATAACAGTAAATCTTCTATTTTTTTTGTGAATAAAGATTCCAAATGGTAAGCAAGAGTAATATAAGAGGGGCCTGTAGCCGTGACTAATGAACAGAGAAAATGTTATTTTAGTGCCAGGAATGTCTGCATTGTTTATTCTGGACCCTATTTTGAAATTGGCGTCTGTTGAAATTTGTGTGAAATTGGCCAAATTGTCAATTTCTGACCACTTTATTGGGTAGTTGAAATAAGTGAATTGGCGGTTTCTTGTACTCAGTTGACAGACTAAAAGTAAATAAGTTTATTCAGGTATACACAAATACGGTTACATAGATTATCATACATAGCAGTGTATGTATAGAGAACCTAGGATAACCCAGGAAAGTCAGACAAAGTGACTTATTTCCAGTACCTGGCTTGGGCTTGCCATATATGATTTTTGGTAAATATTTTTTTTTCTCTGTTGTTTGTTGGGCTATCTTATTGAAACTTGGGCATGTATGATGGAAAGATGCTTCTTAACGTACAACAAAAATAAAAAAGACGGACGATAAATAAGGGAGTTCACTTCTCAGCCATTAGCCACCTCTTTGCAGTATATTTTCATATGGTTTTTATGGTTGTATTCTCATTTTTTTGGGACTCATTTGATAGAAAGGAAGATATATTACAGAAATAGACATGATTTTGATTGCTTTCATGACGAAAAGTACCTTGAAATTGAGCTCAAAGTAGCGGAAATGTTCAATTTTTGCCAGTGTTCAGTGAACTTTGTGTAAGTCAAGTTGGTTAATTTTATTAAGTGTATTCTAACCTAACCACTCTGTAATCCGGCAAACTCGGTAATCCGGCACACTACAGGTCCCAATGATGCCGGAATTGTGATGGAGGACCTGTATTACATACCTTTATTGAAGGCTAATGCTGGCTTCTGGAAGATAGGGAGGAGGAAAGACGGATTAGTTAGTGTTTGGAAGGAGAATCCCCCTCCATAAAGACTAGGTAGCAAAGCCTTCTCTGGAGTTACTTCCCTACTTTGTCTTTTAATGCCACTAGGACCAGCTTGAGAGTCACTGGACCCCTGTCTCACAAAATAACTGTCATGAGTGCTCTGTTTCTGGTGTCTCTCTAAGATTTCCCTGAAGTTGGACAGGGTTTTGTCACTGAACATGTTGCAGATATGGCTTGTTTCAGCTTGGTCAGGGTGGTATTTCTCTACAAAAACTTGAACACTAGTCCACATTGCACACACCTCTTTAATCTCTGAAGAAGGTACCTCCTTCACTCACTCTGCCTCCCCCTCTGAAGCAAGTTCCTCAACTGCAGTCTGTTGCTGATTGAGTTGAAGCTCTTGCAACTCTTCAGTGGTTAGCTCTTCCCTGTCGTCCTCCACCAACTCTTCCACATCCTCGCCACTCACCTCCAAACCCAGGGACTTACCCAGTGCCACAATAGAGTCCACAAGGTTGTCAGGGTCAGCCTCAAATGCTTCAAAATCCCTCTCTTGGACACAACCTGGCCACAATTTTCTCCAAGCAGAGTTCAAAGTCCTGGAATCACTCCCTCCCAAGCCTTACCTATAAAGCTTATGCAATTGAGGATAGTGAAATGATCTTTCCAGAACTCTCTTAGGGTCAGTTCAGTGTCAGAGGTCACTTCAAAGCACTTTTCAAACACTGCTTTTGTGTAGAGTTTTGTGAAGTTTGAAATGACCTGCTGGTCCATAGGCTGGAGGAGAAGAGTGGTGTTAGGAGGCAGGAACTTCACTTTTATGAAACTGAGGTCCCTAAACAATTGGTCTTCCAAGTCTGGAGGATGTGCAGAAGCATTGTCCAGTACCAGGAGGCACTTGAGTGGCAATTTCTTTTCCAGGAAGCATTTTTTCACACTTGGGCCAAACACATTATTAACCCACTCCATGAAAATTTGCCTTGTGACCCATGCCTATTGATTAGCTTTCCACATCACACAATCTATTCTTGACGACATTGCTTTTCTTGAACACACTGGGATTTTCTGAGTGAGACACCAGTAAAGGCTTCACTTTAAAATCCCCACTAGCTTTAGCACACAGCAAAACTGTAAGCTTGTCTTTCATAGGCTTGTGTTCTGGCAGTACCTTTTCCTCCTGCATGATGTAGGTCCTGTTTGGCATTTTCTTCCAAAAGAGGCCTGTTTTGTCACAATTGAACACTTGCTGGGGTTTTAATTGTTCAGCCTTTACATAGTCCTTGAACTCCTATACGTAATTTTCAGCCGCTTCTTTGTCAGAACTTGCAGCCTCTCCATGCCTTACAACACTGTGTATGCCACTATGCTTCTTAAATCTCTCAAACCACCCTTTGCTGGCCCCAAATTCACTACCAGCAGCACTTGTTCCAGTTTTCTGTAGAAGATCCTCATGTAACTGCTTTGCCTTCTCACAAATAATAGATTCCACAATGTCTCCCACTAATTATTTTTCCTTAATCCACAATAACAACTTTTCCATCTGTTCCGTTATCAGTGACTTTTGTTTCATTATAAAAGTTACTCCCCTTGCAACATTAGCATCCTTGATTTGTTCTTTCCTTGCCAGGATGAATGTTATTGTTGATTTTTTTTCTCGTACATCCTGGCAAGTTCCAGCACCCGCATACCCCTCTTGTATTTATCAACCACTTCACGCTTAAATTCCATGGTGTTTCTCACTTTCTTTACCACAGGAACTTTACTAGGAACTTTCTCTGGAGCCATGGTTACTTATTTAGATATTAGCTACCAAAGACAAAAATATATAATTAAAGGACTGTGTGTAAGAACATAATGCATAATATTAATAACATAAGAGGGGGGAGATGGTTTGGTCAAATAGAATTAATGGTTCAGTGTGGCATGGTTTAGAGGGTGTATGAATCTACGTGAAGGCGGCTAGAATTTGGCATTTTACATCGGAAGTATTATACATGCACTCTGATAGTTTTATGGAGAGGTTCCAGTTCAATGGATGCTCTTCTAGGAAGGCTGCAAGAAAATGAGTGATGGTGAATATGTTTTCTTCATTGGGTAATCCCTTAATTTGTGTGAGACAGTTTCAGTCAATTAATATCTCAACAAAAATTTTCTTCTTTCAGCAAACCGGCAGTATCCCACCGAGGCAGGGTGGCCCAAAGAGAAAAACAAAAGTTTCTCTTTTTAAATTTAGTAATACTTACAGGAGAAGGGGTTACTAGCCCCTTGCATTAAAAAATATTTTATAATAATATAACCTCTATGAATTGAAGTAATTCTTTAGCAGATTATTTGGTTAACAGCTTGCTATTCATATGAATATTTTTCAGTCCGTATGATCGTCCCCGACTAATTGAGACACTACAAGGTAAAGGAGTTGTGGAAATAGCATGTGGTGGGGCCCATTCTGCTGCCATCACGTCATCAGGGGAATTGTATACCTGGGGCAAAGGTCGTTATGGCAGACTTGGTCATGGGGATTCTGAAGTAAGTTGTACAAAGATTATTAGTTTTAAGAATTTTTCTTTATGTGCATAATATATTATTTTGTCAATAAATGTGCATAATATATTATTTTGTCAGTATGGTATGGAAGGAGGGGATAAAAGAGGGTTTTGTGTGCAAGGGGGCCTGGACATACAGCAGGCATGTGTGAGCATGTTAGATAGTGAATGGAGACGAATGGTTTTTGGGACCTGACGAGCTGATAGAGGGTGAGCAGGGTAAAATTTTGTGAAGGGATTCAGGGAAACTGGTTAGCTGGTCTTGGGTCCTGGAGGTGAGAAGTACAGTGCCTGCACTTTAAAGGTTTTTGGAATATTTACTGTGTAGAGCAGTGGTTCTTAACCTTGTTAGAGGTACTGAACCTAGTAAGTTTCATCCGTGCATTTACCATAATTGGAAAAATGAAATATGATTTCTTCAAAATACGTATGATTGTAATCAAAACTGTAAATCAATGTGACTTGCTGTTGCTTTTCAGAGACAAGTGCCACTCTCATGTCATTTTCGCAAAAAAAAGTCTGTTCTTTTTCTTCATTTTAATATCTACCATCCTCAAAAAGGATTGCTCACAGAGATATGTTGTAATGAATGGCGTGAGCATCTCAAAGGCTCTCCTAGCAGTAAGAGGGTACGCTGTGATTTGAAGCACCAAAACGTTGAGAGCGTTGTTGTTCTGAAGAGCTGCTTATGAACCTGGCTCTACTGAGGTTCAATTTCATCGAGGTATTCATCATTGACATCTGCTGTCGCAACACTGAACATGAACGGCTGTCTCACCCATGCTGGATATGCCTCTCTGGTGGGGAAGTATCCATCGAGAGACTTTGCGAGCTCATCTGAGTGCATGGCAATTGCTTGCTTCAGTTCCTCGGGTACAAAAATGTCTCCGATTCCAGACACGTCTTCAATCTTACACAGTCCTCCAGCAGGAAAGAGTAAGGTTATGAGGATAACAAAAAGATTAGGTGATGAAAGATTGGATATCAGATTGGAGGGAGAGAGTATGGAGGAGGTGAATGTATTCAGATATTTGGGAGTGGACGTGTCAGCGGATGGGTCTATGAAAGATGAGGTGAATCATAGAATTGATGAGGGGAAAAGGGTGAGTGGTGCACTTAGGAGTCTGTGGAGACAAAGAACTTTGTCCTTGGAGGCAAAGAGGGGAATGTATGAGAGTATAGTTTTACCAACGCTCTTATATGGGTGTGAAGCATGGGTGATGAATGTTGCAGCGAGGAGAAGGCTGGAGGCAGTGGAGATGTCATGTCTGAGAGCAATGTGTGGTGTGAATATAATGCAGAGAATTCGTAGTTTGGAAGTTAGGAGGAGGTGCGGGATTACCAAAACTGTTGTCCAGAGGGCTGAGGAAGGGTTGTTGAGGTGGTTCGGACATGTGGAGAGAATGGAGCGAAACAGAATAACTTCAAGAGTGTATCAGTCTGTAGTGGAAGAAAGGCGGGGTAGGGGTCGGCCTAGGAAAGGTTGGAGGGAGGGGGGTAAAGGAGGTTTTGTGTGCGAGGGGCTTGGACTTCCAGCAGGCATGCGTGAGCGTGTTTGATAGGAGTGAATAGAGACAAATGGTTTTTAATACTTGACGTGCTGTTGGAGTGTGAGCAAAGTAACATTTATGAAGGGGTTCAGGGAAACCGGCAGGCCGGACTTGAGTCCTGGAGATGGGAAGTACAGTGCCTGCACTCTGAAGGAGGGGTGTTAATGTTGCAGTTTAAAAACTGTAGTGTAAAGCACCCTTCTGGCAAGACAGTGATGGAGTGAATGATGGTGAAAGTTTTTCTTTTTCGGGCCACCCTGCCTTGGTGGGAATCGGCCAGTGTGATAATAAAAAAAAAAAAATAATGTATGTGTAATGTGACCTAAGTGTAAGTAGAAGTATCATGATGTACCTGAAATCTTGCATGTTTATGAGACAGAAAAAAGACACCAGCAATCCTACCGTCATGTAAAACAATTACAGGCTTTCATTTTACATTCACTTGGCAGGACGGTAGTACCTCCCTGGGCAGCTGCTGTCTACCAACCTACTACCTAGTTCATACATTTATTAAACAAAAATACCAACCACTCCAACACTATATCCCCCCTGCTTTTAACATTTCTGTCATGATCCTGTCAGTTCCAGCTGCTTTACCCAGTTTCATTCTACGTAATGCCTCACGCACCTCCCGTATCCCACCGAGGCAGGGTGGCCCAAAAAGAAAAACGAAAGTTTCTCTTTTAAAATTTAGTAATTTATACAGGAGGAGGGGTTACTAGTCCCTTGCTCCCGGCATTTTAGTCGCCTCTTACAACACACATGGCTTATGGAGGAAGAATTCTGTTCCATTTCCCCATGGAGATAAGAGGAAATAAACAAGAACAAGAACTAGAAAGAAAATAGAAGAAAACCCAGAGGAGTGTGCTTGTACATGTACATGTAGTGTGACCTAAGTGTAAGTAGAAGTAGCAAGACGTACCTGAAATCTTGCATGTTTATGAGATAGAAAAAAAGGACACCAGCAATCCTACCATCATGTAAAACAATTACAGGCTTTCGTTTTACACTCACTTGGCAGGACGGTAGTACCTCCCTGGGCAGTTGCTGTCTACCAACCTACTACCTACAATTATTATTATTATTATTCTTTCTTTCTTTCAACACACCGGCCGTATCCCACCGAGGCGGGGTGGCCCAAAAGGAAAAACAAAAGTTTCTCCTTTTACATTTAGTAATATATACAGGAGAAGAGGTTACTAGCCCCTTGCTCCCGGCATTTTAGTCGCCTCTTACAACACGCATGGCTTATGGAGGAAGAATTCTGTTCCACTTCCCCATGGAGATAAGAGGAAATAAACAAGAATAAGAACTAGAAAGAAAATAGAAGAAAACCCAGAGGGGTGTGCTTGTACATGTACGTGTAGTGTGACCTAAGTGTAAGTAGAAGTAGCAAGACGTACCTGAAATCTTGCATGTTTATGAGACAGAAAAAAAGGACACCAGCAATCCTACCATCATGTAAAACAATTACAGGCTTTCGTTTTACACTCACTTACTTGGCAGGACGGTAGTACCTCCCTGGGCAGTTGCTGTCTACCAACCTACTACCTACAATTATTATTATTATTATTATTATTAATTTAGGTAATTAGAGCACAGATCCAATTCCCTAGATCAGGAGCCCCTCACCAGTGTCAAGGTTCCTTGATGCTGGTGAGGGGCTCTGCATCTAGGGAATTGGATCTGTGTTGCAGTTCCCTAAATTAATAATGATAATAAAATTATTATTAATATCATTATAATAACAATAGAGTTTCATTTCCCTAAATTAATAATAATGCATAGTACGTACATAATAATTCAGAATGCTGCTGCTAGTTGGCACAGCTGATGCCAAAACATCCGGTAAGCAGTATACTTGTTTACATTGCTGTGGCAGCAGTTCTCTCATGCTTGCTTGCATTTTTTTTTTTTACAGTCATTTGGCCAAATCTCTTTTTTCTAACCATGGGTCCTAAGAAATTAAGTGCAAAGGTCAGTGCTGAGAAGAAAAAGATGATGATTTCCATGGACTTAGCCAGGCAATACCAGCTTAATACATCTACGGCATATAGATACTAAAGCTGTATCAGTTATGTTCAGTGATTAAACAATACAAATTGTATCAGTTAAGTTCAACACTCAAACAAAACAATGTTGTTGTTGGAGGTTTACAGGGCCACTGACATCATAGTCAGCTCTCCTGGCCCTATATCACTCACTCATTTACCCCTATCTCACCTATGGAATTTGTGCATGGGGCTCAACAACAATAAATCATCTTAGACTATTAATTACCCAACAAAAGGCTACAGTCAGAATGATAACAAATTCCCACTCCAGGCAGCATGCTCTACCAATTTTCAAAACTCTAAACTTACTGTACAAAACATCCATACTTATTATTGTGCCTGCTACATACATGGAACACTAAACTCAGATATAAACCCTTCCCTCAAACATCTCCTTTCCAACCTCAACAGAACACATGACCATAACACAAGGCACAGATCACTCTTTGATGTTCCCCGTGTCCATCTCACACTATGTAAAAACTCAACGCACATAAAAGGCCCAAAAATATGGAATTCATTACCTGTGAATACAAAAGAAATACTGTCTGTTTATCAATTCAAGACTCTTCTTAAAAACCACTTACTCAACCACAACTAAATAAATACTGATTAACTGTATCTCATAAATGTATAACCTGTGACCCTATCAAACTGTTTTTTTTTTAACTACATTACCTTACAGAATACTCCATTCTCTTGAATGCACAGTAACTCATCTAATGACCATATAACCTTTTTCTGCACTATAAATCATTGATTTTACTTGATATGATTCAATTATATTATACATTGTTATGCTTCAAATTTGTACAACTATAAAGCTTCTTATTTAAAATACTCATTTGTACTTCTTGTTGTAATTTGTTTGCTGTAATTTTCACCACTGAATCAATCATTGCTTAGTTAATCTTAAGTTAATTTTAAGCTTGCCCATAATGCTCTGCATACAAGGGGCTTTTGGCATGTACACCCAATTACTATATTTCTTTGTACAACTATGTATCATGTCCAAATAAAAAATAAATAAATAAATAAATATGCCGTACCCTCAACATCCCCCACCATCTCTGCTCCAAGTGTGTATAAACTTTGTATAAACAGTTTAATATTTCTTTACATTCTGTAGTGTATTATGATTTATTATGTTTTTATATACAATATTCTTATATATAAATACATTGTTTCAGTGTTTTCCTTAGAAAACTAGTGATCTACTGCAGTTAGCCTCACAAACACTCCGTTTTCTCTTACAGTAAGAGCATGGAAAAATACTATAGTCAAAGTTGGTTAGGAAATGGCGGACGCTTCTGCCGCTGCCCCTGCCAACATATTATGGCCTATTTTATTCATTCTAGAGTATATAACATGCTTCTGTGTTAATTATATTGTTTATTATGTCATATTAGATGAATTGTGATAGATAAATAAGCCATACAGTTGATATTAGCATCATATTTAATTATTTTGTCTTGTCTACAGAGTGCAAGAATAGATTAATGGTTTTTCAACTAATTTAAATGAGGAAAATTAATTTGATATACGAGTAAATTGAGTTACGAGCTAGGTCACGGAATGGATTAAACTCATAAGTCAAGGTTCCACTGTATTTGGAATGGCAACAAAAAGAAAAACACGAACTTCGGATGTACGAAGATTTTTTATTATGTCTTACGAGCCAGTGTCTGTGACATATTAATATGCCAAAATTCTAGCGGCTTCAAATCAAGCAGGAGAAAGCTGGCATGCGCACTTGTGAGAGAATGGGTCTGTGTGGTCAGTGTGCGCAGTATAAAAACATCCTGCAATACGCAGTGCGTAATGAGAAAAATAAACTCGACTGTTTTTGGATTGAAACACCGATTTTGAGGTGTATTTTCATATAGTATTTATGGTTGTATTCTTGTTTTCTTGGTCTCATTTGATAGAATGGAAGACATATTACAGAAATAGAAATGATTTTGATTGGTTTCACAATGAAAAGGACCTTGAAATTGAGCTCAGGGTAGCAGAAATGTTCGATTTTTGCCAATGTTCAAAAGTGAACAAATGACGTCACCATCCAATAAGTGTCCAACTAGCCATTCTAATACGCAGTCATGAATGGGTTGACATTATTTATACAATTATTACAATAATGCAGTAGTCTGCATAACAGTAAATCTTCTATTTTTTGTGTGAATAAAAACTCAAATTAGAAAGCAAGAGCAATATGAGAGGGGCCTGGAGACATGACTAATGAACAGAGAAAATGTTATTTTAATGCCAGGAATGTCTGCTTTGTTTATTCTGGACCCTATTTTGAAATTGTCATCTTTTTTATTTGCATGAAATTGGCCAAATTGCCAATTTCTGACCACTTTATTGGGTAGTTGAAATCAGTAAATGGGCAGTTTCCTATAGTCATTTGATAGAACAAATGGAGTTAAAGAAATAGTTATGAGTTTGGTCGACTGGAACAATGGAATTGGCCGAAAATAGGGCTCAAAGTGGGCGAAATCGCTAACGAGTATATATCACTAAGATCGCTAACTTCTCGAGAGTGTAATTCTGTAAGTTCTCCATCAAATTTCATACTTTTGGTGTCATTACCATCGGGAAAATATTCTCTATCATTTCATAAGAAAAATTTTTTTTCTTTTTTTTTTTTTTTCAAATATTTTGTGACAGAGAGAGAGAGAGAGAGAGAGAGAGAGAGACTTCAGGATTTGGGGTCTCGACAGTCAAAGGGTTAAAGGGGAACTAGCAGGAGGATTTTTTCTTTAGGTTAATTTTTTTGGTTAAATTGATTTTGGATAAATGAAGTCCTACTGTATTATTATTTATGATATAGCAATGTCTAACCTTTTATCTTCATTCTATTAAGTGAAAATTCTTTCCACCTTGCAACAGTTTCAGTCCAATTAACCTGGCAGTTAATAACTAAAAGTCTTGCTTTATGAAACTGATCTTCCTTACAGGACCAGTTTCGACCAAAATTAGTAGAGGCTCTGGGTGGCTACAGGGTAGTAGATGTGGCCTGTGGATCTGGAGATGCCCAGACCTTGTGCATATCTGATGACGATAATGTCTGGTCTTGGGGTGATGGTGATTATGGCAAGCTGGGTCGTGGTGGCTCAGATGGCTGCAAGGTTCCAATGAGAATTGATGGGCTGGCAAATCAGGGTATCATAAAAGTAAGTGGATTAAATACTGCAACTGTAATCATGAAGTCTTTTGAAACACTACATCTTTTATGACAGTAAGGGAGTTTGCATTTTAGTGAGTTTATAATTATAGAAATACAGTATGAATATTTATATAAATAAACAATTATAATACACTTTCTCCCCCACCCACACTTTGCTTAGAGAATGCATTGCTTTCAGAAAATTACATCTTTAGTGAAAAATAAAAATTTTATTAAGAATAAAAGTATTGTAAGTGAATCTTCTTCTTTCTTTCAACACACCGGCCGTATCCCACCGAGGCGGGGTGGCCCAAAAGGAAAAACGAAAGTTTCTCCTTTTACATTTAGTAATATATACAGGAGAAGAGGTTACTAGCCCCTTGCTCCCGGCATTTTAGTCGCCTCTTACAACACGCATGGCTTACGGAGGAAGAATTCTGTTCCACTTCCCCATGGAGATAAGAGGAAATAAACAAGAATAAGAACTAGAAAGAAAATAGAAGAAAACCCAGAGGGGTGTGTATATATGTGCTTGTACATGTATGTGTAGTGTGACCTAAGTGTAAGTAGAAGTAGCAAGACGTACCTGAAATCTTGCATGTTCATGAGACAGAAAAAAGGACACCAGCAATCCTACCATCATGTAAAACAATTACAGGCTTTCGTTTTACACTCACTTGGCAGGACGGTAGTACCTCCCTGGGTGGTTGCTGTCTACCAACCTACTACCTACTTGTAAGTGAATATATACAGTATATTTTCATCCAGTAAATACCAGTCAACCTGGAATCTTCTTCCTTGTACAGCTGACAAGATAATCTCCTTAAACCTGTCTTCTTTCATTTAATGCATGCTGAATTCTTTCACTAGGTTGAATGTGGATCACAGTTTTCTGTGGCTTTGGCACGTTCTGGCACAGTCTACACATGGGGAAAAGGGGACTACCATCGCTTGGGTCATGGCACTGATGATCACGTCAGACGACCACGCAAGGTTACGGCCTTGCAGGGCAAGAAGGTTATCAGCATTGCCACAGGTATCTAGTTTTAATAAATTGGAGGTACAAAATAAAAATATACATGTATTTCTTTTGTAACATCTTTTATAAAATAAATGTTATGTTTTTTAACACACCGGCCATTTCCCACCAAGGCAGGGTGACTAAAAAAGAAGAAATGTATAAATTTTCTTTTTTTATATTTTAATAATTTATAAAGGAGAAGGGGTTACTAATCCCTTGCTCTCGACATTTTAGTTACCTCTTACAAAACATGGCTTATGGAGCCAGGATTTTTCTCCACTTAAATATGTTTCTATGCTCTCTTAAAGCTTTTTGGTTTGTTTTTCAGGTTCACTTCATTGTGTATGCTGTACTAGTGAGGGTGAAGTATACACATGGGGAGACAATGATGAAGGCCAGCTGGGTGACAGTACTACAAATGCCATCCAGAGACCACGACTTGTCATGGCTTTACAGGCACAGTATTTCATTGTAGTTTCACATAGGTTTTATATCTTTGTGTAATGCATTTTTAAAATTGTGCATTATAAACTGTACAGTAATAGCTTTGGGTAAGTGAGGTCATTGGATCAGTCCAATTCCCAGTACTCTCAAACTATTTGTTAATTTCATTATTTTAGGAAATTATTATTTCATGTACCTTTGTAGAAGATATAAACACAGTATAATGCTTTGTATAGTAACATTTTTCCCACGAAATGGACTTTACCCAGTCACAAACAGATCTACATAGAGAGGGAGGATGAATGTATATATAGGAAGTGTAGTGAGGTGAAGTTGTAATCTTGTGTAGCTTAAAATCAGGTTGGACATATATATGACTGAAAAGTGTTGGACTTAAGAAGAAATGGCCTAGTATGGGCCAGTAGGCCTATTACAGTGCTCCTCCATGCCTGAAACTGTTTCTGTGCAGGATATCAATCTAAAGTTTCCTGGCAAGAGGCCCAACACTGTTGTAAAAGCCATTGTTCTGGTTGATATTGGTAATTATGCTAATGAGTGATGTTTATGTGTGTCTGTGAATCTTCTTCTTTGGCAGTGAGTTATGTGCCTTTGTAATTAATTGTTTGCAGGAGTTTCAGTATGAAACACAGGCAATTCTGCTGGTATATTGGTGTAGAGAAATGTGTGTGTGAAGGTTTCTGGGTGTTTTTCCCACGTTGCAGTATATAGCTCACTAGGAGACAAAGAGGGTGTATAAATCAAGGGTAGAAGGAAGGTAGGGGATATTTCAGGAAGAGTTGGAAGGAGAAGGTGAAGGAGGTTTTGACTGGTAAGGGCTTAAGCATGTAGCAGGCACATTTGAGCTAGAAAGATATCTGTTGAACTAATGATGGTAAATGTGTTATTTTCTTTGAGTTACTCCACCATGGTGGGAATCATCATGCAAGGAATAAAAAACAAACTATTACAATAGATTAATAATTTGAAAGGAAAATGTGATAAGTGGAAAAATGTTCTCATGGGAAACTATGAGTGGAAGGTAACAATGACTGGTGCGATCTCCAGTAATTTATAACTTGCCAGGAGGAATAATCAAATTGGCAAAATAACTACAGAAATGTATTTTATTGTAAATCCCTATAAGAAGACTTATGCAAGTACTACAGTACAGCCACTATAATTTTAATTTTTAATGATACATCAAACTCTGAACACAAAACACAAAGACCATAGCATTGTTCATGTAACTACACATGTATATGAAACTGCAAGTATCAAGAAAATTTGAACTTTCATAATAGCCATTGTTCATTGGTAATGTCTACACCCCACTCTGAGTGGATCGCATTATTTTTATTGTTATTTTTTTATTAACACATCGGCCGATTCCGACCAAGGCAGGGTGGCCCAAAAAAGAAAAGCTTAAATCATTCATTCCATCACTGTCTTGCTAGAGGGGTGCTTTACACTACAGTTATAAAACTGCAACATTAACACCCCTCCTTCAGAGTACAGACACTGTATTTCCCATCTCCAGGACTCAAGTCTGTTCTGCCAGTTTCCCTGAATCCCTTCATAAATGTTACTTTGCTCACACTCCAACAGCACATCAAGTATTAAAAACCTTTTGTCTCCATTCACTCCTATCAAATACATGCTTGCTGGAAGTTCAAGCCCCTTGCACACAAAACCTCCTTTACCCTCTCCCTCCAACCCTTCCTAGGTCGACCCCAACCCCGCCTTCGCTCCACTACAGATTTATACACACTCGAAGTCATTCTGTTGTGTTCCATTCTCTCTACATGTCCGAACCACCTCAACCCCTCCTCAACCCTCTGGATAATAGTTTTGGTATTCTCGCAACTCCTTCTAATTTCCAAACTTGAATTCTCTGCATTATATTCACACCACACACTGTCCTGAGACATGACATCTTCACTGCCTCCAGCCTTCTCCTCATTGCAACATTCATCACCCATGCTTCACACCCATATCAGAGTGTTGGTATAACTATACTCTCATACATTCCCCTCTTTGCTTCCACGGACTAAGTTTTTTGTCTCCACAGACTCCTAAGTGCACCACTCACCCTTTTTCCCTCATCAGTTCTATGATTCACCTCATCCTTCATAGACCCATCTGCTGACATGTCCACTCCTAAATATCTGAATACATTCACCTCCTCCATACTCTCTCCCTCTAATCTGATATCCAATCTTTCGTCACCTAATCTTTTTGTTATCCTCATCACCTTACTCTTTCCTATATTCACTTTTAATTTTCTTCTTTTACATACCCTACCAAATTCATCCACCTACCTCTGCAACTTCTCTTTAGAATCTCCCAAAAGCACAGTGTCATCAGCAAAGAGTAACTGTGACAACTCCCACTTTCTGTTGATTCTTTATCTTTTAACTCCACACCTCTTGCCAAGGCCCTCGCATTCACTTCTCTTACAACGTCATCTATAAATATATTGAACAACCACATTGACATCACACATCCTTGTCTAAGGCCTACTTTTACTAGGAAATAATCACACTACACATACATTTACATGTTTATTTATACACACTCATCTGAGTTTTCTTTGATTTTATCTTAATAGTTCTTGGTCTTATTACTTTTCCTTTTATATCCATGGGGAAGTGGAATAAGAATCTTTCCTCCGTAAGCAATGCGTGTTGTAAAACTCAACTAAAATACCGGGAACAATGGGCTAGTAACCCCTTTTCCTGTAATAATTACTAAAAAGAAAAAGAAGAAGAAAATTGTCAAAATGGGAAGTCTGAATGTGCATAGATGTTGTGTGAATGATAAGAGAGAGATGATTGTGGATGTTATGAATGAGAAGAAGCTGGATGTCCTGGCTTTAAGTGAAACAAAGCTGAAGGGCCTGGGAGAGTTTCAGTGGAGAGGAATAAATGGGATTAGGTCAGGGGCTTCAAATAGAGTTAGAGCTAAAGAAGGAGTAGCAATAATGTTGAAGGATAAGTTATGGCAGGAAAAGAGGGACTATAAATGTATTAATTCAAGGATTATGTGGAGTAAAATAAAGGTTAGATGTGAAAAGTGGGTTATGGTAAGCGTATATGCACCTGGAGAAAAGAGAAGTGTAGAGAAGAGAGAGAGATTTTGGGAAATGTTGAGTGAATGCGTGGGGAGTTTTGAACCTAGTGTGAGAGTAATGGTGGTTGGGGATTTCAATGCTAAAGTGGGCAAAAATGTTTTGGAGGGAGTAGTAGGTAAATTTGGGGTGCCAGGGGTAAATGAAAATGGGGAGCCTTTAATTGAGCTATGTGTAGAAAGAGGTTTAGTAATAAGTAATACATATTTTATGAAGAAGAGGATAAATAAATATACAAGGTATGATATAGCACGTAATGAAAGTAGTTTGTTAGATTATGTATTGGTGGATAAAAGGTTGATGGGTAGGCTCCAGGATGTACACGTTTATAGAGGGGCAACTGACATATCGGATCATTATTTAGTTGTAGCTACAGTTAGAGTAAGAGGTAGATGGGAAAAGAGGAAAATGGCAACAACAAGTAAGAGGGAGGTGAAAGTGTATAAACTAAGGGAGGAGAAAGTTCGGGTGAGATATAAGCAACTATTGGCAGAAAGGTGGACTGGTGCAAGTATGAGCAGTGGGTGGGTTGAAGAGGGTTGGAATAGTTTTAAAAATGCAGTATTAGAATGTGGGGCAGAAGTTTGTGGTTTTAGGAGGGTGAGTGCAAGAGGAAAGAGGAGTGATTGGTGGAATGATGAAGTAAAGGTTGTGATAAAACAGAAAAAGTTAGCTTATGAGAGGTTTTTACAGAGCAGAAGTGTTATAAGAAGAGTAGAGTATATGGATAGTAACAGAAAGGTGAAGAGAGTAGTGAGAGAATGCAAAAGGAGAGCAGATAGAGTGGGAAAGGTACTGTCAAGAAATTTTAATGAAAATAAGAAAAAATTTTGGAGTGAGTTAAACAAGTTAAGAAAGCGTAGGGAACAAATGGATTTGTCAGTTAAAAACAGAGTAGGGGAGATAGTAGATGGGGAGATGGAGGTTTTGGGTAGATGGCAAGAATATTTTGAGGAACTTCTAAATATCGGCGAAGAAAGGGAGGCGGTAGTTTCATGCACTGGACAGGGAGGTATACCATCTTTTAGGAGTGAAGAAGAACAGGATGTGAGTGTGGGGGAGGTACGTGAGGCATTATGTAGAATGAAACGGGGTAAAGCAGCTGGAACTGACGGGATCGTGACAGAAATGTTAAAAGCAGGTGGGATACAGTGTTGGAGTGGTTGGTATTTTTGTTTAATAAATGTATGAACTAGGTAGTAGGTTGGTAGACAGCAGCTGCCCAGGGAGATACTACCATCCTGCCAAGTGAATGTAAAATGAAAGCCTGTAATTGTTTTACATGATGGTAGGATTGCTGGTGTATTTTCTGTCTCATAAACATGCAAGGTTTCAGGTACGTCTTGCTACTTCTACTTACACTTAGGTCACACTACACATGCATGTACAAGCATATATATACACACCCCTCTGGGTTTTCTATTTTCTTACTAGTTCTTCTTCTTGTTTATTTCCTCTTATCTCCATGGGCAAGTGGAACAGAATTCTTCCTCCATAAGCTATGCATGTTGTAAGAGGCAACTAAAATGCCAGGAGCAAGGGGCTAGTAACCCCTTCTCATGTATGTATTACTAAATGTGAAAGGAGAAACTTTTTTTTCCTTTTGGGCCACCCCGCCTCGGTGGGATACGGCCGGTGTGTTGAAAGAAAGAAATGTATGAAAGAGGGGAAGGTACCTAGAGATTGGCAAAGAGCATGTATAGTCCCTTTATATAAAGGGAAGGGGGACAAAAGAGATAGTAAAAATTATATAGGAATAAGTTTACTGAGTATACCAGAAAAAGTGTACGGTAGGGTTATAATTGAAAGTATTAGAGACAGAATGTAGGATTGTGGATCAGCAAGGAGGTTTTAGAGTGGGTAGGGAATGTGTAGATCAAGTGTTTAGATTGAAGCATATATTTTTTTTTTTTTTTTCAACAAGTCGGTCGTCTCCCACCGAGGCAGGGTGACCCAAAAAAAGAAAGAAAATCCCCAAAAAGAAAATACTTTCATCATCATTCAACACTTTCACCACACTCACACATCATCACTGCTTTTGCAGAGGTGCTCAGAATATAACAGTTCAGAAGCATATACGTATAGAGATACACAACACATCCCTCCAAACTGCCAATATCCCAAACCCCTCCTTTAAAGTGCAGGCATTGTACTTCCTATTTCCAGGACTCAAGTCCGACTATATGAAAATAACTGGTTTCCCTGAATCATATATATGAACAGTATTTAGATAAAGGTAGGGAAGTTTTTATTGCATTTATGGATTTAGAAAAGGCATATAATAGAGTGGATAGTGGAGCAATGTGGCAGATGTTGCAAGTACAGGAAGGCCCCACTTATACGGCGGGTTAGGTTCCAGGCTAGCGCCGTAAAGCGGAAATCGCCGTAAAGTGGAACACCCTTTTTTTCCACTTATAAATGCATACAAACACTAGATAACAAGTTTACACTAACATATATTAAGTTAGCAATAGAACCAGGCATCAAAAAACAATAAAAAGGTACAATACACACATAGTGCACTCATTACTTACCTTAAAATATTTATAGTCTTAATCTAGGGTGAGACAAGTAGTATTTATTGTAAGAAATCAAGTGTGGTATGTATTGTAATAGCCAGGCTATTTCACCAGGCCACCCCACCCACACATACTATTCTATGATATTTAAGCATCCCAGAGCGATAAAATGTATATACAGTTCACTCATTACTTACCTTAAAATATTTGTAGTCTTAATGTAGGGTCAGGAGTAAGTAAATGAGATAAAACGAATAAATGAGAGAGAGAAAGAATGAATACATGAGAGGTGACAGGCCAGGCACAGAGTAAACAAACCAGGCTCCCACATCTTATATTTATGTTTATTTATTCTATTGTGGGGTGTATTTATCATCTTTTTATGTTATGTATCGTGTTTATTATATAATTTTGAAAAAAATATCATGGCTGGATTAATGAAAATGTGTATATTACCGTAATATACGACATTTAATGAGACTCCGTGACTATTGTTATTATGGCGTCACTTGTGGAAGTCGTCTGCTACCAGAGATCACATTTATGTTTATTTATTCTACTGTGGGGTGTATTTATCTTATTTATATGTTATGTATAGTGTTTATTATATAATTTTTAAAAAAATATCATGGCTGGATTAATGAAAATGTGTATATTACCGTAATATACGACATTTAATGAGACTCCGTGACTATTGTTATTATGGCGTCACTTGTGGAAGTCGTCTGCTACCAGAGATCACATTTATGTTTATTTATTCTACTGTGGGGTGTATTTATCTTATTTATATGTTATGTATAGTGTTTATTATATAATTTTTAAAAAAATATCATGGCTGGATTAATGAAAATGTGTATATTACCGTAATATACGACATTTAATGAGACTCAGTATTGTTATTATCACCACTTGTGGAAGTCGTCTGCTACACAGCTCACATTTATGTTTATTTATTCTACTGTGGGGTGTATTTATCTTATTTATATGTTATGCATCGTGTTTATTATATAATTTTGAAAAAAATATCATGGATGGATTAATGAAAATGTGTATATTAACGTAATATACGACATTTAATGAGACTCAGTATTGTTATTATCACCACTTGTGGAAGTCGTCTGCTACACAGCTCACATTTATGTTTATTTATTCTACTGTGGGGTGTATTTATCTTATTTATATGTTATGCATCGTGTTTATTATATAATTTTGAAAAAAATATCATGGATGGATTAATGAAAATGTGTATATTAACGTAATATACGACATTTAAATGACTTGATGTATGTAAGTTTATTTAGGTACAGGTATACATAAGTATAATTATCAGAGTATATATAAAATATGAAATAACTTTTAAAAACATTTGAAATTTTGGAGTTTCCAGACAAAATGGAGAGACTTAGTGCTTACTGAGCTCATGGAGAATGTAAACAAACAGGGTGGGGCACGGTGACCGTATTAGAAAGTCAGGTGGGGGGAGCCGTATAGTGAGTTTTGGTCATAATTTGAAATGTCCGTATTAGCGGAACGCCGTAAAGCGGAACGCCGTAAAGCGGGGCCCTCCTGTATATGGAATAGGTGGTAAATTACTAAATGCTGTAAAGAGTTTTTATGAGGGTAGTGAGGCTCAGGTTAGGGTGTGTAGAAGAGAGGGGGACTACTTCCCAGTAAAAGTAGGTCTTAGACAGGGATGTGTAATGTCACCATGGTTGTTTAATATATTTGTAGATGGGGTTGTAAAAGAAGTAAATGCTAGGGTGTTTAGGAGAGGGGTGGGATTAAATTATGGGGAATTAAATACAAAATGGGAATTGACACAGTTGCTTTTTTGCTGATGATACTGTGCTTATGGGAGATTCTAAAGAAAAATTGCAAAGGTTAGTGGATGAGTTTGGGAGTGTGTGTAAAGGTAGAAAGCTGAATGTGAAAATAGAAAAGAGTAAGGTGATGAGGGTATCAAATGATTTAGATAAAGAAAAATTGGATATTAAATTGGGGAGGAGGAGTATGGAAGAAGTGAATGTTTTCAGATACTTGGGAGTTGACGTGTCGGCGGATGGATTTATGAAGGATGAGGTTAATCATAGAATTGATGAGGGAAAAAAGGTGAGTGGTGCATTGAGGTATATGTGGAGACAAAAAACATTGTCTATGGAAGCAAAGAAGGGAATGTATGCAAGTATAGTAGTACCAACACTCTTATATGGGTGTGACACTTGGGTTGTGAATGCAGCAGCAAGGAGGCGATTGGAGGCAGTGGAAATGTCCTGTCTAAGGGTAGTGTGTGGTGTAAATATTATGCAGAAAATTTGGAGTGTGGAAATTAGGAGAAGGTGTGGAGTTAATAAAAGTATTAGTCAGAGGGCTGAAGAGGGGTTGTTGAGGTGGTTTAGTCATTTGGAGAGACTGGATCAAAGTAGAATGACATGGAGAGCATTTAAATCTGTAGGGGAAGGAAGGCGGGGTAGGGGTCGTCCTCGAAAAGGTTGGATGGAAGGGGTAAGGGAGGTTTTGTGGGCGAGGGGCTTGGACTTCCAGCAGGCGTGCATGAGCGTGTTCAGTAGGAGTGAATGGAAATGAACGGTATTTGGAACCTGACGATCTGTTGGAGTGTGAGCAGGATAATATTTAGTGAAGGGATTCAGGGAAACTGGTTATGTTTATATAGCCAGACTTGAGTTCTGGAAATGGGAAGTACAATGCCTGCACTCTAAAGGAGGGGTTCAGGATATTGACAGTTTAGAGGGATACGTTGTGTATCTTTATACGTATATGCTTTTAAGCTGTTGTGTTCTGAGCACCTCTGCAGAAACAGTGATTATGTGTGAGTGAGGTGAAAGAGTTGAATGATGAAAGTATTTTCTTTTAGGGGATTTTCTTTCTTTTTGGGTCACCCTGCCTCGGTGGGAGATGGCCGTCTTGTTAAAAAAAAAAAATCTCCCTCTCTTCTATATAATCTAACCTGAGCCTCACTGTCCTTGTAAAAACTCTTCACTGCTTTCAGTAACCTACCTTTTATACCATACACCTGCAACATCTGTCACATTGCCCCCCCTGTCCACCCTGTCATATGCCTTTTCCAAATCCATAAATGCCACAAAAACCTCTTTAGCCTTATCCAAATACTGTACACCTATATGTTTCACTGTAAACACTTGTCTACACACCCCCTACCTTTCCTAAAGCCTCTTTGTTCATCTGCTGTCGTACTCTCCGTCTTACTCTTAATTCTTTCAATAATAACTTTACCATACACTTTACCAGGTATACTCAACAGACTTATTCCCCTATAATTTTTGCACTCTCTTTTGTCTCCTTTGCCTTTATACAAAGGAACTGTGCATGCTCTCTGCCAATCCCTAGGTACCTTACCTTCTTCTATACATATATTAAATAATAGCACCAACCACTCCAAAACTATATATCCCCACCTGCTTTTAACATTTCTATCTTTATCCCATCAATTCCAGCTGCCTTACCCCCTTTCATTCTATCCACTGCCTCACAAACTTCTCCAACACTCACAACTGGCTCTTCCTCACTCCTACAAGATGTTATTCTTCTTTGCCCTATACACAAAATCATAGCTTCCCTATCTTCATCAACATTTAACAATTCTTCAAAATATTCCCTCCATCTTCCCAATACCTCTAACTCTCCATTTAATCTCCTCTCCTATTTTTAACTGTCAAATCTATTTGTTCCCCTGGCTTCCTCAACTTATTTATCTCACTCCAAAGCTTTTTCTTATTTTCAACAAAATTTGTTGATAACATCTCACCCACTCTCTCATTTGCTCTCTTTTTACATTGCTTCACAATTTTCTTAACCTCTCTTTTTCTCTCCATATACACTTCCCTCCTTGCATCACTTCTACTTTGTAAAAACCCCTCATATGCTAACTTTTTCTCCCTTACTACTCTCTTTACATCATCATTCCACCAATCGCTCTTCTTCCCTCCCGCACCTCCTTTCCTGTAACCATAAACTTCTGCTGAACACTCTGACACTACATTCTTAAACCGACCCCATACATCTTCGACCCCATTGCCTGCACTCTCACTAGCCCATCTATCCTCCAATAGTTGTTTATATCTTATCCTAACTGCCTCCTCTTTCAGTTTATACACCTTCACCTCGCTCTTACTTGCTGCTTCTATTTTCCTTGTATCCCATGTACCTTTTACTCTCACTGTAGCTACAATTAAAAAGTGATCTGATATATCTGTGGCCCCTCTGTAAATATGTACATCCTGAAGTCTACTCAACAGTCTTTTATCTACCACTACATAGTCCAACAAACTACTGTCATTATGCCCTACATCATATCTTGTATACTTATTTGTCCTCTTTTTGCTAAAATATGTATATCCTATTTTAAGGTGGTTACAGGAAACTGGGTGTGGGAGGGAAGAAGAGCAATTGGTGGAATGATGATGTAAAGAGAGTAGTAAAGGAGAAGTTATATCGCATTATATATGACATAAAACAATAAGTAATATAGTAATACACCTACCATCCAACTTACGACCTGCTCAACATACGTCCATTCGACTTACGACCGTGTTTTCTGTGCCAAATTTCTGAGAAATAAACGAGTGTTTGTGTTGTACACGGTGTTTATCCTAAACCTTACAGTATAAAATACAGTACTAACAGTATAAAAAGTAAAGTAATAAAATGAAATACCAAAATAAAACAATAAAATAAAGTCATTACAAAAATGTGATGTTGATATTCAGTAGGAAGGTTTGACTTACATCCATTTCGACTTACGACCGGTTTGTCAGAACCGAACTCGGTTGTAAGTCAGATGGTACCTGTATTTTAAAGAAATCTTACATAACAAAAATGAATTGGTGTAGTTCAGTTTAATCATGGAAGAATGACACAGTAAAAATAATATTTTTACAATGTGTTTGTAAAATAAAAAATAGGTTTATGTATATAATAAATGGCATTATCATTACAGGGTAAAAAAATCAACCGAGTGGCATGTGGCTCAGCACACACCTTGGCTTGGAGTACTAGCCGAGCAGTGAGCACTGGACGCCTTCCCTCTCAGGTGCCCATGGAATATGACTTGCTGAAAGAGATTCCATTACATGCATTGAGGAATAGGCTGGTATGTATATTTTTGTTTAAGAGGATTTGGGGTTAGAATTGATAAATTGTACATTTTGTATATACATAGTACTATACTGTAGTATTATTTATTATAGTATTATACAGTGGACCCTCTGGTCATGACCATAATTCGTTTCAAAACTCTGGTTGTGACCTGATTTGGTTGTAACCTGAACCTCATTTCCCCGTTGGATTGTATGTAAATACAATTAATCCGTTCCAGACCCCTATTGTTTTTTAAGATTTTTAAGCACAAAAATAGTTAATTATACCATAAAATGCACAGGGTAGTAGTAAACTAAATGTAAATATTATCGTGAATAACACTGAGAAAACCTTGAACAACAGAGAAAACTAACATTGCATGAATCCTAAGTTTTAAGGGGCGTCTAATGGCCGAGCAGTGAACTCCGTTATTTATCTTCCAATTACTTTTCATTTTTGGTGTACGTTAAGAAGCATCTTTCCATCATACATTGCCCAAGGTTCAATAAGATAGCCCAACAAACAACTGAGAAAAAAAAATAGTTACCAAAACTCGTATATGGTAAGCCCTAGCTGGATACTGGCACTGTGAGAAGCTGTTTTGGCACTCCCTGCTGATAAAACATTGCTCATCCGAATTTATCAGTCATAATTGCAGGAAGTGGGAAAAATTAGTGCGTTCAAACAAAAATGGCACGGAATGTGAAAGTTGGCTCACCTGTGTTTGTTTGGCACCCGATTATGTATTCGTGACCAGATGCAAAAATTTGGCAGATTTTTTGGTCATGGACCAATTTGTTTGTGTTCAGCACCGTTCGTGACCAGAGGTTCCACTGTACTGTAGTAATATTTTTTGACATCTTACGCTTGTAAAATAGCCATCTGATAAAAATAATTATAAATGTTCCTGAATAATGTTTTTATTTTAGGTACTTCTGCATCATTTCTCTGACCTGGTTTGTCAAAGTATCTCAATGTTTGACCTTTGTGTATCATTGGAGGAAGAAGCAGATGAACCAATGGTAGCCAGATTACGAGCAATTGTTGTATCCACAGCAAAGGAGACTGCTTTTAAAAAGGTTTGTATGTTTACTTTTTACTGGATTGCAGAGCATAGCTGTATGTAATTGTTTCATTATGTTTTATTTACCAATACACTGTACAGTGATTAAGACACGTGCAACAGTTGGGTAACTTTATTGCTGAAATGTTTTACCCACACAGTAGGCGTCTTCGGTTAAATATAGAGGCAGCAAGTGTAGTAGTGATGAACTGATTACATCATCTTCACTACTACTCCTGCAGCCTCATTCCTAGATTTGATTCCCAATTCATTCCCACCTGCAAGTTGACATTCCTGTCTACAAGTGGATGACGCAGCGAGAGGACAACGGAGTTTTCACTCTGAACACTAATACTCAAAGTTACATTTTTGAGTTATCCTGAGTTTTTCAGGGCTGAGAGGAAACTTGCTTGCTGTTACTTCAAGCCCCATCCAATCAAGAGGGTAAGGCGGTGACTAGCTTGCTTGCTCTCCCTCTCATCCCATCACTCCTCCACCTCATCCTACCCCATCCTACACCCCCTCAATACCCCAACCACTACATTGGCCTAACCACAAACACACACTTTACACTGCTGTCCTTCTACCTTTCCTGTCTTCTTCTTTTTCGGCAACTTCACCTCTGGCAATTTAAAACAAGGCAAGGTGACTATCCAGTAGTCCGTGTGGTATTTTAAACTCTGGTCAATCATTGCCTTGCCCTCCCCCCCCCCCTTTATAAGTCAGCTGAAGTAGGAATGTAGGGCACTTAGAAAAGTTCTTTTTTCCAGTATATTATCTGGAACAACCTTACCTTAACTGGGCATCATACCCAACATAAGAGTTAGACTTTGGGTCACTGATGGCCAGAAGTCCAAAAAGGAAATTTTAAGCTGCATTTGTACTAATGCCGTGGTTGCACTGGTAGATATATTTCAGACCCATCTGATGCAGTACTACTTCTCTCCTCGGAAGAGGAGCTACTCCAGTTGTTAAAGAAAGATGTTCTTGAAAAGCTCCTCAATGAGGGTATCACCCCATTCCCCCTGACAACTTCCAGGCCTAGTACTCTGTGTTTGTTGCACGCATCAACAGCTTCATGCGTGAAAATTCTGCTGAAGAACTTGTGAAGGAGATAAACAGTGCGAACTCTGAGATCAACGTCCTTAAGGCGTATAAGTTTGCAAAGAATTTGAACAACCAGCAGTCTCTGAAATTAATTCTCAAGACTCCAGAAGAAACCAAACCCATCTCTGCCAATGGTTTGAAATGCTATGGTACCAAATGCACACTGGACCAAGTATCTATGGAAAGGTTTGTGAATATCACTCAGTGCTTCAAGTGTTATGGTTTCAGTCATAATATAAATAAATGCACCAGTGCAAAAGCAGTCTGCAGTATCTGCCCAGAAGAACATGTTTACAGAGATTGCGCCAACATGAGCAAACCCAAGTGTGCCCTTTGTGGTGGAAAACATCATGCTGTCTTCCCTAGTTGCCCTGTTAGGAAATCCACAGTCCAGAAAATTCTGGAAGACAAGAAACTGGTGAATGCCAAGAAAACTGCTCCACCAGCACCACCCATGCAGTCCCAAGAATCCTCAACAATCTACCGAGCTCTAACTGGGCACTTACTGCCTCCTCTGCCAACAACAGTGTCTGGACCTCTTCCACTTCCCAATTCCCCCCAACCTAACCCTGGTATGCAACAAGCCCAAAGTCTACTCTCCTAACCTATCTCCCCAGGGTCTATACAAGGAGGAGTAATGAAGGGGACTCTGATGTACATGATGGCCCATGACATGGCACAGGGCGATGACCAGTTTTGCTCTACCATCATCAAGCTGTTACTAACAAATACAAATACAGTACACTCACTCATTAATGAGTCCCTCCCCTCAGCCCGGAGTGAATGTACTCCCAACACCCACAACTATTCAACCCCCCCAAGAGGGAAGAAACGACCCCTGCACCTGCACCAGTCACTGCACAATCTGCCACCTTAGAGGGTGTCCCCATCGATCAATCAGGCTCCATTGTCACTCTTGAGTGATGCTGCGACTGGGCAGCAAAAAGAAAGAAAGAAAATCCCCAAAAAGAAAATACTTCCATCATCATTAAACACTTTCACCTCACTCACACATAATCACTGTTTTTACAGAGGTGCCCAGAATACAACAATTTAGAAACATATACGTACAAAGATAAGCAACATATCCTTCCAAACCGCCAATATCCCGAACCCCTCCTTTAGAGTGCAAGCATTGTACTTCCCATTTCCAGGACTCAAGTCCAGCTATATAAAAATAACTAAGTTTCCCTGAATCCCTTCAGTAAATATTACCCTGCTCACACTCCAACAGCTCGTCAGGTCCCAAATACCATTCGTCTCCATTTACTCTTATTGAACATGCTCATGCACGCTTGCTGGAGGCCCAAGCCCCTCACCCATGAAACCTCCTTTACCCCTTCCTTCCAATCTTTTTGAGGACGACCCCTACCCCACCTTCCTTCCCCTACAGATTTATACACTCTCCATGTCATTCTACTTTGATCCATTCTCTCTAAATGACCAAACCACCTCAACTCCTCTTCAGCCCTCTGACTAATACTTTTATTAACTCCACACCTTCTCCTAATTTCCACACTCCGAATTTTCTGCATAATATTTACACCACACATTGCCCTTGGACAGGACATCTCCACTGCCTCCAACCGCCTCCTCACTGCTGCATTCACACTCCAAGCTTCACACCCATATAAGAGTGTTGGTACTACTATACTTTCATACATTCCCTTCTTTGCCTCCATAGATAACGTTTTTTGTCTCCACACATACCTCAATGCACCACTCATCTTTTTTCCCTCATCAATTCTATGATTAATCTCATCCTTCATAAATCCATCTGCTGACACATCAACTCCCAAATATCTGAAAATATTCACTTCTTCCATACTCCTTTTCTACGTTCACTTTCAACTTTCTATCTTTACACACACTCCCAAACTCGTCAACTAACCTTTGCAATTTTTCTTTAGAATCTCCCATAAGCACAGTATCATCAGCAAAAAGTAACTGTGTCAATTCCCATTTTGTATTTGATTCCCCATAATTTAATCCCACCCCTCTCCCGAATACCCTAGCATTTACTTCTTTTGCAACCCCATCTATAAATATATTAAACAGCCATGGTGACATTACACACCCCTGTCTAAGACCTACTTTTACTGGGAAGTAGTCTCCCTCTCTTCTACACACCCTAACCTGAGCCTCACTGTCCTCATAAAAACTCTTTACAGCATTTAGTAACTTACCACCTATTCCATATACTTGAAACATCTGCCACATTGCTCCCCTATCCATGCTATCATATGCCTTTTCTAAATCCATAAATGCAATAAAAACTTCCCTACCTTTATCTAAATGCTGTTCACTTATATGCTTCAATGTAAACACTTGATCTACACATCTTCTACCCACTCTAAAACCTCCTTGCTCATCCACAATCCTGCATTCTGTCTTACCTATAATTCTTTCAATAATAACCCTACCGTACACTCACTTTTCCTAGTATACTCAGTAAACTTATTCCTCTATAATTTTTACAGTCTCTTTTGTCCCCCTTCCCTTTATATAAAGGGACTATACATGCTCTCTGCCAATTCGTAGGTACCTTCCCCTCTTTCATACATTTATTAAACAAAAATACCAACCACTCCAACATTATATCCCCCCCTGCTTTTAACATTTCTGTCATGATCCCGTCAGTTCCAGTTGCTTTACCCCTTTTCATTCTACGTTACCCCCTTTCATTCTACGTAATGCTTCACGCACTTCCCCCAAACTCACATCCTGTTCTTCTTCACTCCTAAAAGATGGTATTACCTCTATAACTGGACTGGGGACCTCATCCTCAGAGAAAACAATAAATGTACCTCCTGGAAAACTGAAGGTTCTCCCCGGAGCTGTTTGAATATTTTCTTCTGCCACCCCTATATTTTATATTCTTTGGGAAAATTTATTAATAGACAGAATTCATTTACAGAAAACACAAACATGAATACAATGGTACAATATGTTAAAGATTATGGATTTCCTCCAGCTCGTCCAAAGCCGGACGCAAGCCAAGTATGCAGCAAGCATTTCCCCTCTGGATGGTCACACTGAGGTGGTGGAACATGAAAGTGGCTGCCCTTGGGTCCCTGGTGGTGTCAGTAAGTCTGGCACCCAATTCTTTAAGGAAATGTATGGCATTTTTTCCCCATGATCCCAAGGTCTCTGATCCCACTGGGACAGATTGATACTGTTGGCTTATATCCCTGTACTTGCTGAAATTGTACTCCTCCCTGTGGTCGGCAGTTCCTCCCTGTCGCCTGACACTGTGACAGATATAGGTGTTAGCCAGTGTGGACACACAGGTATAGTCCCATGCTAAGAACTTGCCATTCTTCCAAGGATAGATGGTGATCCCGTAGGAGCAGTTTGCTGGGATGTGGGTATTGTTGGCTGCTAGTGATCAGGGCTCCCTCTCGGCTGGGCATCCAGCTGTAGCAAGGGTTCTCTTTATGATGTCGTTGACCTCATTGTGTCTTGCATGCCAGCCCTTGGTTTTGGAACAGTTAAGACCATGTAGACCATATTGGTCGGCATGCGCTTCGCCGCAGATACACCTATATGCCATGTGAATTGGGGCAGCAAGGCACAGAGCCACTGCAATACGGAGGGTCTTAGGGTCGAGGCGCGTTCCCATTGCCGATATGGGAACTGTTTAGAGGAAGTCCCCAGAGTGAGGTGCTCTCACAGCCTGGAGACGGACAGTCTCCCTGTCTGATGTTACAGCCCTGAGCATGTTGGCAAGCACCTTTTCAGCGATTGGGCCATCCCAGTTTGGCTGTGAGCCAGTGCTGCACTAGGGTTTGGTGCTGGAGCTGCAAGAGTCTCCCATTCAGCAATGGCACTGGCATAGTTAGGGCCCTGTATTCCTGCTGAGTCACTGAGGTTTTCAGGAAGAATTTGTCTTATTAACTCGTCTGATGCTATGGAAGAGGATAGGAAAGCTGGTAGAGCAATCTGGGAGGAACTGCGTACTCCCAGCCCCCCAAGCCTGACCAGAAGTGAGGCTTGCAACCACTGTCCATCTTCCAGGGAAAGATTCAATACACTCTCTCGCATGGTCTTAAGGAGAGAGTCATATTCCTCGAGTTTCGAACTGCTGAAGGCTGGTGAGCATCTCAGAAAGTAGGTATGTTTTGGGATTGACAGGCACCTGGTGAGCAGGTAGAAGGCATCATGTGTACCAATGTTTTTCATCCTGCCTTCCATCGTCCGGAGGTCTGATTTTTTTTTTCTAGGATCAGATAGATTGAATTGGGCCCAAGAGGAGCGCCAAGGAGAGTGCTATTGGCTGGATCAATGGCTCATGCTCCTGGTAAAACAGCACTAATATTCTGGATCATCTGTCGATTGGTAGAAACTATTTCACATTTGGTGGGGTTTAAAGAAAGGCCCAGGCTTTCTCCCATGTCTTTAATTTTTCTGATGCCCTCTAGGAGAGATTCTGTTATACCAGCTAGGGTACCATCATCCAAGAACCAGATATTGAGCTCACTGGAGAGTGCTTCTGTGACTTCCTTGATGACCAAACAGAATAGAAAGGGGGCAAGAGGGTCCCCCTGTTGCACACCCTCACCCTCATGGTCCCCAAACAATAGTTTGGAAGTCACACTATAACACGATTCTATGAAGGGATAGAGGGAAGGGAAGTTTCTATAAACTGCTTGGAGAGCAGCATCCCTTCTGTCTGAGTTGAAAGCTTTGGCAAAGTCCAATTTGATCAAGGCTTTTTCATCAGACATGTTGATATATACTCGTGCTGCATGGGCAGCTGCTTCAGAGCCCTGTTGAACACCAAAACCGAGCTGAGTTGATTTCAGCATTGCAGCAGCCTCTTGACTCACCCTTCTTACTGCAGCCTTGGTGACTAGGTGCCGAAGGGTGTTGCCCATTGCAATGGGCCTGATTCCTCCATCCTTTTTCTGGAGGGCACACAATGAGGCACCAAAGAAAAGGGGTCTAATGACCTCTGGGACACTGCCAGCCAGGCACAGGTTGGAAAATTTGGTGAGTTCAAACAGCAGCTTCTCTGAAACATCACCAAGTGCTGGATTGAGCATTTGTTTTAAGTGTTGAGGCCTTAAACCGGTGAAACCTCCTGCTGAGCCCTGTGGATATGACATAGCAGCTTTATACACGTCAGCATCCTGTAAGGTTAGATGTTCTTCGCCTGCTGCAATGTCAGGGAGGTCGATGTTGGTACTGGAAGCCCTGGGTGGATGTTTGTCCTTCAGAACTTGAGCCGTACTGATGTCCTTAGGAGCGATGGTATCCTTACTGGTTATAAGCCTCAGAGCTCCTATTTTTTGCTAATTTGGGCTCTGATTTTTGAGGCGTCAGATGTCCTGTTATTGGCATTTACCCGGCGGGTGTTTGTCGCCCTAGGAGAGAGACAGACGAGGTTGTCATCCCTCGGGAATGCATTTATTGCTCTAATAACATGTTGCTAGTGACTTGACCCTCCTTCCGACTCAGCAACATGCAAGTAGTGGACCCCCGCTTAACGATCACCTCCAAATGCGACCAATTATGTAAGTGTATATATGTAAGTGCGTTTGTACGTGTATGTTTGGGGGTCTGAAATGGACTAATCTACTTCACAATATTCCTTATGGGAAAAAATTCGGTCAGTACTGGCACCTGAACATACTACTGGAATGAAAAAAGTTCGTTAACCGGGGGTCCACTGTATACAGCTGGTATAACTGTGTGCAGCTGATGGGAAGTGGGGTATACCCCATCCTATGAATTACATGTACAGCCTCTCCTCACTTAACCCTTTGACTGTCGAAAGGCCCAATCCTGAAGTGTCTCCTGGTGTCGCAAAATATTTGAAAAAAAAAAAAATTCTTATGAAAATGTTAAGATTATTTTTCTGATTGTTTTAGTCCCCCCCAAAAATTTTCCGATCAGTACTTACCCAGATATAGAGGCATGAAGTTTGCAGAAAATGAGCCACGTATGACAACAGCAGCGACTGCCGCTCACCCGGTAAACTTTTGTTTACTTGTATTTGAAGGTTTGTTGTTTTTTTCACTATTTTATTTTTTCACGTAACTTTTGTGGCCTGTGAGACCAAAGTAAGGTGCAATGTACATATATACACTCATTGTATACAGCACAATAAGCACAAACATAATTATCAATATATTGTTTACAAAACTTGTTTACAAAAACAAACAATAAAAAAAATTGTTTATTACTATTGTTCTATAATATACACCTACCATCGGACTTACGACCAAGTTCGGTTCCGAGAAACCAGTCGTAAGTCGAAATGGTCGAAAGTCGAACTTTACTACTGAGTATCAACAAAACATTTTTGTAATGACTTAATTTTATTGTTTCATTTTGGTATTTCATGTTTTACTTTACTTTTTATGCTGTTAGTACTGTATTTTATACTGTAAGGTTTAGGATAAACACTGTGTACAACACAAATAGTTGTTTATTTCCCAGAAATTTGGCATAAAAAACACGGTCGTAAGTCGAGCAGGTCGTAAGTTGGATGGTAGGTGTATATACCAATATACAGTCACTGGACATATTCCTAGAAGTTCTGCAGCTTGTGTAACTCTTTGAAACATGGTGTCATACACAATGGTGTTTTACACTCCTCACACACAAAACCAGTGTGTGTGCATTTTTGTGGAAGTTTTTTTTTATGTGCAAAGACAAAACACCTCGTCTGAGGAGTTTTCTTCAAAGTATTAGCAGGCAGTTGTGTTATGTAGTTATCCTAGGTAAATGGTTGTGTGTCATCATTCCTTCCCTTCCTGCATTCCCTTCCTGCATTCCTTTCCTGCATTCCTTTCCTACCTTCTTTCCTACCTTCCTGCATTCCTTTCCTACATTCCTTCGTCTTTACTTTTTTCCTTCCTTTGATCTCGCCTTCCTTCATTCCTGCCTTCCATTCTTCCTTCTGGTTTCTATAATATATATACACATATATAGTCACTAGATACTTTCATATAACTGCTATTATCTTCATTCAGGAAGCTTGTCTTGTGTGCGAGTGTGTGGCTTATACTGTAACTGTTTTGAGTCAGGAGTCGGCAGCTGTCAAAATGACATATCATCTCATTACTCACTCCTGCTACCGCCTGTCAAAACAGTGGAGTCGGATGCTGCTTCCCCTCCATTCTATCTAATTATCTTTCTCCCTCATTCTATCTGTTTCAATCTGTCTCTTTCTCTCTATCTGTCTATCTCTGTCTCACAGGTACACATAAATACAAGTATACATAGTGTAAATTACCTAGGCTAACCAAAAAAATCCAGACAAAGTGCTATACTCTGCTTGAAGATGTGAGTAAACATGATGATGACACAGTCTTGTGGCTCTCTCTGAGACAGAGCTAGATGGATAGACAGGGAGCTTGGCAGACAGACAGAAATGTTTGTGTACCAGCGAAAACAAAGCGAGGGGGGTGGTCATCTAATCTTTTCTTATCAGCTGCACCCTCCCCACCCTCGTTTACGCTAATCTTGTCACTGTCATGGGTGAACTGTTTTTCATGTTTCAAGGGAACATATTATTACTTATTATTATTATTACGTATTCTTCTTCTTCTTCTTCTTCTTCTTCTTCTTCTTCTTCTTCTTCTTCTTCTTCTTCTTCTTCTTCTTCTTCTTCTTCTTCTTCTTCTTCTTCTTCTTCTTCTTCTTCTTCTTCTTCTTCTTCTTCTTCTTCTTCTTCTTCTTCTTCTTCTTCTTCTTCTTCTTCTTCTTCTTCTTCTTCTTCTTCTTCTTCTTCTTCTTCTTCTTCTTCTTCCTCTTCTTCTTCCTCCTCCTCCTCTCCCTCCTCCTCCTCTCCCTCCTCTTCCTCCTCTTCCTCTTCTTCCTCTTCTTCCTCTTCCTCCTCCTCCTCTTCTTCCTCCTCCTCTTCCTCCTCCTCTTTCTCTTCCTCCTCTTCCTCTTCCTTCTCCTCCTCTTCCTCTTCTTCTTCCTCCTCCTCCTCCTCTGCTTTTGGTCTCAAACTCCTCGAAATCATGAAATTGATCTTCACTGACACTTCCATCTGCGTTAGAGCATCACTTGGGAAGAGAAGAGTTCCAGATTTGCTGGGGAGTCACATATTTCTTACCGCTAGACATGCTGAAAAAGGGCAACTGAAATGGCATTCCCACAATGCACCACTGGCTCCCCGATTTTTTTTATATGGTGCACACTGACCATGGAGACCCATTCTCTCAAATGTGGGCCTACCAGCTTTCTCCTGCTTGATTTGAAGCCACTAGAATTTATGCATATAGATACATCAAACACGGTATCTCCTATGAGGTATATATACGACCGCGACAGTCAAGGGGTTAACGATGTACTCGTTTACCAATGCCTCAGACTTATGACAGGCTCTCTGACCAGTATGCATACCTAACCCTTTCAGGGTCCACAGGCCCTCTCAGAGACTTGTTCTTAGGGTCCCCCAAACTTCAAAAAAAAAAAAAAAAAAAAAATTCTAATGAAAAGATAGAGAATCTTTTCCTTATCATAATGACACCAAAAGTATGAAATTTGTTGGAAAACTTATGGAATTATGCTCTCGCGAAGTTAGCGGTCTCAACAATGTGGGCACAAAGTGGGAAAAATCGCATCGGCGATTTTGCCCACTTTGAGCCCTATTTTCAGCCAATTCCAATGTACTAGTCGACAAAAATCAGAATTATTTTGCTAGAACTATTTTTTCTATCAAATGAGTCCAATAAACCACCAATTTACTGATTTTAACTATCCAATACAGTGGTCAGAATTTAGCAATTTTGCCAATTTCACACAAATTTCAAAAGATGCCAATTTCCAAATAGGGTCCAGAATAAACAATAAAGACATTTGTGGCACTAAAATAACATTTCCTCTGTTCATTAGTCATGTCCCCATGCCCCTCTTACATTCTTTTGCTTTCCATTTTGAATTTTTATTATTACAAAAAATAGAAGATTTACTGTTATGCAGACTACTGCATTAGTGTAGAAATGGTATAAATAATATCAGCGCACTTGTGAAAGAATATTAGACTCACCAGTTGACGTGTATTGGACGCTTAGCGTGATTTGTTTACTTTTGAACTTCGGTAAAAATCGAACACTTCTGCTATTTGAGCTCAATTTCAAGGTACATTTCATTGTAAAACCAGTCAAAATCATCTCAATTTCTGTAGTATGTCTTCCATTCTATACAGTGAGACCAGGAAAACTAGAATACAATAATAAATACTATACGAAAATACAGTGCAAATTTGCTGTTTTAATCCAAAAACACGGTCAAAGTTTTTTTTTTCTCATTACGCACTGTGTGCTGCAGGATTTTTTTTATACTGTGCACACTGACCACATAGACCCATTCTTTCATATGTAGGCCTACCAGCTTTCTCTCACTAGATTTGAAGGCGCTGGAATTTATGAGTACTAGTACATCAAGGACCCTGGTGCGTAAGCCGTACTAGTACGGCCAAAACCCTGAAAGGGCTAAATAATGTATATTAGAGCTGATTTCCTCTATTCTGTTTATTACAATATACAGTACACTACTGTATAAACATTTAAGAATATACCAGAATTGTTATAAATGGTACAAAGGTGGCATTAAAACAATATCAATTATGGTTGACACAAACCCACTACTATTATAGTATGCTCCTCACTTAGCAACGAATTCGTGTACCAACATATTCTAAGGAAACGGAACTCTGTCATTAAATGAGGAGAGGCTGTATTCATGAAAAACACTACACACACACCTGTATTAAAATTCTCCAAAATGTTTAATCCACTTATCTTTATTATCCCACCTCCCATCCCTCCCACCCATCCTTTTCCTATATTTCCATCCTTACCCATCCTTCTGCCTTTCCCATCTTACCAAAGCTCTGGTAATTAATGCAGTGCAGTGCCTGCTGCCTCTGTATTTGACTGAAGAAGCCTACTGTGTAGGCAAAATATTTCAGCAGTAAAGATACCCAACTGTTGCCCATGCATCTTAAATCATCAGCTTGTCAGAATTTTATGCCTTTTTCAACATATTGTACAATATACTCAGGTTGTACAAGCTACAATGGTGAGGGACCGCCAGCATGGTCCTATCGTGGAACTGAACCGCATCAGTGTAAAGCGCTCTCGTTCCCGTGGTGGCTTAGCTGGTCCAGACGGGATGAAATCTGTGTTTGGTCAGATGGTTGCTAAAATGTCACTGTTAACACCTGATGCTCTCTTCCTGCCTCACCGTGTGTGGAAAGTCAAGTTTGTTGGTAAGTATTAGTTCTATCATTTAATTACTGTAGTTTTTATTCTATTATGTAGAAAAGTCTTAAAGCTCATAGCTTTATTTAATAATTCTTCTATAGATGATATTTTTATATTCATTGGTTAGTTAAGTAATCCATTCCTGTTAAATTTCAAAAATCAGTACTGGACTTTAAAATTTGTATTTGTAATACAGCCTCTCCTCACTTAGCAACGTACTCGCTTACTGACGACTCGGACTTACAACAGACTCTCAGACCAGTATGCATACCTAAATAATGTATATTAAAGCCGATTTCCTGTATTCTGATTATTACAATATACAGTACATTACTGTACAAACATTTAAAAATATACCAGAAATGTTATAAATGGTACAAAGGTGACATTAAAATAATATCAAAGTTGGTTGACACAAACCCACTGCCATTATAGCATGCTCTTCACTTAGCAACAAATTTGTTTACCAACGTAGTCTTAGGAATGGAATTCCTTTGTTAAGTGAGGAGAGGCTGTACTGCACAGTGAATCCTCCCTTAGTGACATAAGGATCGGAGGAATGGTTTTTTTAATCTAAAAATGCATTAAGTGAATCTTATTTTTCCAGGGAAGCCCATGTTATAAGTTGAGATGGGGATTCCTTATATTCCATATATAATTCCTATTAATTTTTTGTTGATGGAATTTAAAAGTATGGATTCTCCAGAGATGGATTTAGTGTTTAGTA
This sequence comes from Cherax quadricarinatus, assembly GCF_038502225.1. Classification (NCBI taxonomy): domain Eukaryota; kingdom Metazoa; phylum Arthropoda; class Malacostraca; order Decapoda; family Parastacidae; genus Cherax; species Cherax quadricarinatus. The sequence goes on along the minus strand of NC_091297.1, from coordinate 31,579,376 downwards.
GAGGCATAGTGTGGTACTGTATCCCCACTTCATGAATGGATAACAAAACATATGAAAAATTATCAAGATAGAGAGAGAAGTATCACATTATGTTTTTGTCGTTGCTCAGTTGAAGGGTTGTGACTTCTCTTAGACTGCATGTTGTTTAAATATGTTGCGAGTGGTAAATTTTGGCCCAGACACGAGAAAGTAGGTCTTTGTGAAGGGTGTACACAGCATCACAAAAAAATCTGCCCCACCAGTTGATACACTGGAAGACATATTAGTGAAATAGGGATGATTTTTGTCAGTTTCAAACCAGAAGTAGCTTGAAATAAGCCTCAAAGTGGAAGAAATATTCAACTTCTGGCAATTTTTTTGAGGAAGTTAGGCCCCTTTCTCCTTGGTCGATCTTATGACCAGTCATTTTTGGTTATATTTTATTAATCTGAGAAATAGGGTAGAAGTTTGATTTTGTATGTAATAGGTTTAAAATGGAGGGGCAAGTGTTATACATTAAAACCCCGGGTTTTGGCTGCCCTGGGAATCAGCCAATTCGGGTTTTGCCAGCGTTTTTTGGCCAAATTTTGTCCCGCGTTTCAGCCGTTGCCCTGGGTTTTGGCCAGCGTACCAGACCTGTCCGCCTCCCCACGTAAGCGCCGTGATCCAGTCTAGCGTTGTTTATCCTTGAGTGAACATTACCCTATGCTCTCATCTTGCCAGCCAGGCATCCAGCCAGCCAGCCATGCATCCAGCCAGCCATGCATCCAGCCAGCCAGCCAGCCATGCATCCAGCCAGCCAGCCAGCCATGCATCCAGCCAGCCAGCCAGCCATGCATCCAGCCAGCCAGCCAGCCATGCATCCAGCCAGCCAGCCATGCATCCAGCCAGCCAGCCAGGCATCCAACCAGCCAGCCAGCCAGGCATCCAGCCAGCCAGCCAGACATCCAGCCAGCCAGGCATCCAGCCAGCCAGTCAGGCATCCATCCTACCAGCCAGGCATCCAGCCAGCCAGCCAGCCAGCCAGCCAGGCATCCAACCAGCCAGCCAGCCAGGCATCCAGCCAGCCAGCCAGCCAGTCAGGCATCCAGCCAGCCATGCATCCAGCCAGCCATGCATCCAGCCAGCCAGCCAGGCATCCAGCCAGCCAGCCAAGCATCCAGCCAGGCATCCAGCCCGCCAGCCAGGCATCCAGCCCACCAGCCAGGCATCCAGCCAGCCAGCCAGGCATCCAGGCAGGCAGCCAGCCAGCCAGGCATCCTGCCAGCCAGTCAGGCATCCATCCTACCAGCCAGGCATCCAGCCAGCTAGCCAGGCATCCAGCCAGCTAGCCAGGCATCCAGCCAGCTAGCCAGGCATCCAGCCAGCCAGGCATCCAGCCAGGCAGCCAGCCAGCCAACCAGGCATTCAGCCAGCCAGCCAGGCATCCAGCCAGCCAGCCAGCCAGACATCCAGCCAGCCAGCCAGGCATTAAGCCAGCCAGCCAGGCATTAAGCCAGCCAGACATCCAGCCAGCCAGGCATCCAGCCAGCCATCCAGGCATACAGCCAGTCGGCCAGCCATGCATCCAGCCAGCCAGCCAGCCAGGCATCCAGCCAGCCAGGCATCCAGCCAGCCAGCCAGCCAGGCATCCAGCCAGTCAGCCTGCCAGGCATCCAGCCAGCCAGCCTGCCAGGCATCCAGCCAGCCAGCCTGCCAGGCATCCAGCCAGCCAGACTGCCAGGCATCCAGCCAGCCAGGCATCCAGCCAGCCAGGCATCCAGCCAACCAGGCATCCAGCCAGCCAGCCAGTCAGCCAGCCAGCCAGGCATCCAGCCAGCCAGGCATCCAGCCAGCCAGCCAGGCATCCAGCCAGCCAGCCAGGCATCCAGCCAGCCAGGCATCCAGCCAGCCAGCCAGCAAGCCAGGCATCCAGCCAGCCAGCCAGTCATCCAGCCAGCCAGCCAGACAGGCATCCAGTCAGCCAGGCATCCAGCCAGCCAGTCAACCAGGCATCCAGCCAGTCAGGCATCCAGCCAGCCATGCATCCAGCCAGCCAGGCATCCAGCCAGCCAGCCAAGCATCCAGCCAGGCATCCAGCCCGCCAGCCAAGCATCCAGCCCGCCAGCCAAGCATCCAGCCCGCCAGCCAGGCATCCAGCCAGACAGCCAGGCATCCAGGCAGGCATCCAGCCAGCCAGGCATCCAGCCTGCCAGCCAGGCATCCAGCCTGCCAGCCAGGCATCCAGCCAGCTAGCCAGGCATCCAGCCAGCCAGGCATCCAGCCAGCCAGGCATCCAGCTAGCCAGCCAGCAAGCCAGGCATCCAGCCAGCAAGCCAGGCATCCAGCCATCCAGCCAGTCAGGCATCCAGACAGCCAGGCATCCAGTCAGCCAGGCATCCAGCCAGCCAGCCAGTCAGGCATCCAGCCAACCAGGCATCCAGCCCGCCAGCCAGCCAGGCATCCAGCAAGCCAGAGAGCCAGCTAGGCATCCAGCAAGCCAGCCAGCCAGGCATCGTCAACCAGCCAGGCATCCATCCAGCCAGGCATCCAGCCAGACAGCCAGGCATCCAGCCAGCCAGGCAGCCAGACAGCCAGGCATCCAGCCAGCCAGGCATCCAGTCAACCAGGCATACAGCCAGCCATGCATCCAGCCAGCCAGGCATTCATCCAGCCAGCCAGAGAGCCAGGCATCCAACCAGCCAGGCATCCAGCCAGCCAGCCATCCAGCCAGCCAGCCAGGCATCCAGCCAGCCAGCCAGGCACCCAGCCAGCCAGCCAGAAAAGCATCCAGCCCGCGAGCCAGGCATCCAGCCAGGTATACAGGCAGGCAGCCAGCCAGCCAGGCATCCAGCCAGCCAGCCAGGCATCCAGCCTGCCAGCCAGGCATCCAGCCTGCCAGCCAGGCATCCAGCCTGCCAGCCAGGCATCCAGCCAGCCAGCCAGGCATCCAGCCAGCCAGACAGTCAGCCAGGCATCCAGGCAGCCAGCCAGGCATCCAGGCAGCCAGCCAGGCATCCAGCCAGCCAGCCAGGCATCCAGCCAGCCAGCCAGGCATCCAGCCAGCCAGCCAGACATCCAGCCAGCCAGCCAGCCTGCCAGCCAACCAGCCAGGCATCCAGCCAGACATCCAGCCAGTCAGCCAGCCAGCCATGCATCCAGCCAGCAAGCAGCCAGCCAGCAAGACATCCAGCCAGCCAGCCAGGCATCCAGCCAGCCAGTCATCCAGCCAACCAGCCAGTCATCCAGCCAGCCAGCCAGCCAGTCATCCAGCCAGCCAGGCATCCAGTCAGCCAGGCATCCAGCCAGCCAGTCAACCAGGCATCCAGCCAGTCAGGCATCCAGCCAGCCATGCATCCAGCCAGGCATCCAGCCATCCAGCCAGCCAATCATCCAGCCAGCCAGCCAGCCAGGCATCCAGCCAGCCAGCCAGCCAGCCAAGCATCCAGCCAGGCATCCAGCCCGCCAGACAGGCATCCAGCCAGCCAGCCAGGCAGGCAGCCAGCCAGCCAGGCATCCAGCCAGGCATCCAGCCAGCCAGGCATTCAGCCTGCCAGCCAGGCATCCAGCCAGCTAGCCAGGCATCCAGCCAGCCAGACATCCAGCCAGCCAGCCAGGCAGCCACCCAGCCAACCAGGCATCCAGCCAGCCAGCCTCGCATCCAGCCAGCCATCCAGCCAGCCAGGCATACAGCCAGCCAGACAGCCAGCCATGCATCCAGCCAGCCAGGCATCCATCCATCCAGCCAGCCAGACAGCCAGGCATCCAGCCAGCCAGGCATCCAGCCAGCCAGCCAAGCATGCAGCCAGGCATCCAGCCCGCCAGCCAGGCATCCAGTCAGGCATCCAGGCAGGCAGGCAGCCAGCCAGCCAGGCATCCAGCCAGCCTGGCATCCAGCCAGCCAGCCAGTCAGCCAGGCATCCATCCAGCCAGCCAGCCAGGCATCCAGGCAGCCAGCCAGCCAACCAGGCATCCAGCCAGCCAGCCAGGCATCCAGCCAGCCAGCCAAGCATCCAGCCAGGCATCCAGCCCGCCAGCCAGGCATCCAGCCCACCAGCCAGGCATCCAGCCAGCCAGCCAGGCATCCAGGCAGGCAGCCAGCCAGCCAGGCATCCTGCCAGCCAGTCAGGCATCCATCCTACCAGCCAGGCATCCAGCCAGCTAGCCAGGCATCCAGCCAGCTAGCCAGGCATCCAGCCAGCCAGGCATCCAGCCAGGCAGCCAGCCAGCCAACCAGGCATTCAGCCAGCCAGCCAATCATCCAGCCAGCCAGCCAGCCAGACATCCAGCCAGCCAGCCAGGCATTAAGCCAGCCAGACATCCAGCCAGCCAGCCAGGCATTAAGCCAGCCAGACATCCAGCCAGCCAGGCATCCAGCCAGCCAGCCAGGCATACAGCCAGCCAGCCAGTCGGCCAGCCAGCCAGCCATGCATCCAGCCAGCCAGCCAGCCAGGCATCCAGCCAGCCAGGCATCCAGCCAGCCAGCCAGCCAGGCATCCAGCCAGTCAGCCTGCCAGGCATCCAGCCAGCCAGCCTGCCAGGCATCCAGCCAGCCAGCCTGCCAGGCATCCAGCCAGCCAGACTGCCAGGCATCCAGCCAGCCAGGCATCCAGCCAGCCAGGCATCCAGCCAACCAGGCATCCAGCCAGCCAGCCAGTCAGCCAGCCAGCCAGGCATCCAGCCAGCCAGGCATCCAGCCAGCCAGCCAGGCATCCAGCCAGCCAGCCAGGCATCCAGCCAGCCAGGCATCCAGCCAGCCAGCCAGCAAGCCAGGCATCCAGCCAGCCAGCCAGTCATCCAGCCAGCCAGCCAGACAGGCATCCAGTCAGCCAGGCATCCAGCCAGCCAGTCAACCAGGCATCCAGCCAGTCAGGCATCCAGCCAGCCATGCATCCAGCCAGCCAGGCATCCAGCCAGCCAGCCAAGCATCCAGCCAGGCATCCAGCCCGCCAGCCAAGCATCCAGCCCGCCAGCCAGGCATCCAGGCAGGCATCCAGCCAGCCAGGCATCCAGCCTGCCAGCCAGGCATCCAGCCAGCTAGGCATCCAGCCTACCAGCCAGGCATCCAGCCAGCCAGCCAGGCATCCAGCCAGCCAGGCATCCAGCCAGCCAGGCATCCAGCGAGCCAGCCAGCAAGCCAGGCATCCAGCCAGGCATCCAGCCATCCAGCCAGTCAGGCATCCAGACAGCCAGGCATCCAGTCAGCCAGGCATCCAGCCAGCCAGCCAGTCAGGCATCCAGCCAACCAGGCATCCAGCCCGCCAGCCAGCCAGGCATCCAGCAAGCCAGCCAGCCAGCTAGGCATCCAGCAAGCCAGCCAGCCAGGCATCGTCAACCAGCCAGGCATCCATCCAGCCAGGCATCCAGCCAGACAGCCAGGCATCCAGCCAGCCAGGCAGCCAGACAGCCAGGCATCCAGCCAGCCAGGCATCCAGTCAACCAGGCATCCAGTCAACCAGGCATACAGCCAGCCATGCATCCAGCCAGCCAGGCATTCATCCAGCCAGCCAGAGAGCCAGGCATCCAACCAGCCAGGCATCCAGCCAGCCAGCCATCCAGCCAGGCACCCAGCCAGCCAGCCAGAAAAGCATCCAGCCCGCGAGCCAGGCATCCAGCCAGGTATACAGGCAGGCAGCCAGCCAGCCAGGCATCCAGCCAGCCAGCCAGGCATCCAGCCTGCCAGCCAGGCATCCAGCCTGCCAGCCAGGCATCCAGCCAGCCAGCCAGGCATCAAGCCAGCCAGACAGTCAGCCAGGCATCCAGGCAGCCAGCCAGGCATCCAGGCAGCCAGCCAGGCATCCAGGCAGCCAGCCAGGCATCCAGCCAGCCAGCCAGGCATCCAGCCAGCCAGCCAGACATCCAGCCAGCCAGCCAGCCTGCCAGCCAACCAGCCAGGCATCCAGCCAACCAGCCAGACATCCAGCCAGCCAGTCATCCAGCCAACCAGCCAGTCATCCAGCCAGCCAGCCAGCCAGTCATCCAGCCAGCCAGGCATCCAGTCAGCCAGGCATCCAGCCAGCCAGTCAACCAGGCATCCAGCCAGTCAGGCATCCAGCCAGCCATGCATCCAGCCAGGCATCCAGCCATCCAGCCAGCCAATCATCCAGCCAGCCAGCCAGCCAGGCATCCAGCCAGCCAGCCAGCCAGCCAAGCATCCAGCCAGGCATCCAGCCCGCCAGACAGGCATCCAGCCAGCCAGCCAGGCAGGCAGCCAGCCAGCCAGGCATCCAGCCAGGCATCCAGCCAGCCAGGCATTCAGCCTGCCAGCCAGGCATCCAGCCAGCTAGCCAGGCATCCAGCCAGCCAGCCAGGCAGCCACCCAGCCAACCAGGCATCCAGCCAGCCTCGCATCCAGCCAGCCATCCAGCCAGCCAGGCATACAGCCAGCCAGACAGCCAGCCATGCATCCAGCCAGCCAGGCATCCATCCATCCAGCCAGCCAGACAGCCAGGCATCCAGCCAGCCAGGCATCCAGCCAGCCAGCCAAGCATGCAGCCAGGCATCCAGCCCGCCAGCCAGGCATCCAGGCAGGCAGCCAGCCAGCCAGGCATCCAGCCAGCCTGCCATCCAGCCAGCCAGCCAGTCAGCCAGGCATCCATCCAGCCAGCCAGTCAGCCAGGCATCCATCCAGCCAGCCAGCCAACCAGGCATCCAGCCAGCCAACCAGGCATCCAGCCATCCAACCAGGCATCCAGCCATCCAGCCAGGCGTCCAGCCAGCCAGGCATCCAGCCAGCCAGCCAGACATCAAGCCAACCAGCCAGGCATCCAGCTAGACATCCAGCCAGCCAGGCATCCAGCCAACCAGCCAGGCATCCAGCCAACCAGCCAGCCATCCAGGCAGCCAGCCAGCCAGCCATGCATCCAGCCAGCCAGCCAGACATCCAGCCAGCCAGGCATCCAGCCAGCCAGGCAGGCATCCAGCCAGCCAGGCATCCAGCCAGCCAGTCAACCAGGCATCCAGCTAGTCAGGCATCCAGCCAGCCATGCATCCAGCCAGGCATCCAGCCAGCCAGCCAGGCATCCAGCCAGCCAGCCAGCCAGCCAGCCAGCCAGCCAGCCAGCCAGCCAGCCAGCCAGGCATCCAGCCAGCCAGCCAGTCAGCCAGCCAGCCAGCCAGGCAGCCAGCCAGTCAGTCAAGCATCCAGCCAGGCATCCAGCCAACCAGCCAGTCATCCAGGCAGCCAGCCAGTCAGCCAGCCAGCCAGCCATGCATCCAGCCAGCAAGCAGCCAGCCAGCAAGACATCCAGCCAGCCAGCCAGGCATCCAGCCAGCCAGTCATCCAGCCAACCAGCCAGTCATCCAGCCAGCCAGCCAGCCAGTCATCCAGCCAGCCAGGCATCCAGTCAGCCAGGCATCCAGCTAGCCAGTCAACCAGGCATCCAGCCAGTCAGGCATCCAGCCAGCCATGCATCCAGCCAGGCATCCAGCCAGCCAATCATCCAGCCAGCCAGCCAGGCATCCAGCCAGCCAGGCATTCAGCCTGCCAGCCAGGCATCCAGCCAGCTAGCCAGGCATCCAGCCAGCCAGACATCCAGCCAGCAAGCCAGGCAGCCACCCAGCCAACCAGGCATCCAGCCAGCCAGCCTCGCATCCAGCCAGCCAGGCATCCAGCCAGCCAGGCATACAGCCAGCCAGACAGCCAGCCATGCATCCAGCCAGCCAGGCATCCATCCATCCAGCCAGCCAGACAGCCAGGCATCCAGCCAGCCAGGCATCCAGCCAGCCAGCCAAGCATGCAGCCAGGCATCCAGCCCGCCAGCCAGGCATCCAGGCAGGCATCCAGCCAGCCAGGCATCCAGCCAGCCTGCCATCCAGCCAGCCAGCCAGTCAGCCAGGCATCCATCCAGCCAGCCAGCCAGGCATCCAGGCAGCCAGCCAGCCAAGCAGGCATCCAGCCAGCCAACCAGGCATCCAGCCATCCAACCAGGCATCCAGCCAGGCGTCCAGCCAGCCAGGCATCCAGCCAGCCAGCCAGACATCAAGCCAGTCAGCCAGGCATCCAGCTAGACATCCAGAAAGCCGGGCATCCAGCCAACCAGCCAGGCATCCAGCCAACCAGCCAGCCATCCAGGCAGCCAGCCAGCCAGCCATGCATGCATCCAGCCAGCCAGCCAGCCAGACATCCAGCCAGCCAGGCATCCAGCCAGCCAGGCAGGCATCCAGCCAGCCAGGCATCCAGCCAGCCAGTCAACCAGGCATCCAGCTAGTCAGGCTTCCAGCCAGCCATGCATCCAGCCAGGCATCCAGCCAGCCAGCCAGGCATCCAGCCAGCCAGCCAGGCATCCAGCCAGCCAGGCATCCAGCCAGCCAGCCAGCCAGTCAAGCATCCAGCCAGGCATCCAGCCCGCCAGCCAGGCATCCAGCCAGCCAGCCAGGCATCCAGGCAGGCAGCCAGCCAGGCATCCAGCCTGCCAGCCAGGCATCCAGCCAGCAAGCCAGGCATCCAGCCAGCCAGGCATCCAGCCTGCCAGCCAGGCATCCAGCCAGCTAGCCAGGCATCCAGCCAGCTAGCCAGGCATCCAGCCAGCTAGCCAGGCATCCAGCCAGCTAGCCAGGCATCCAGCCAGCCAGCTAGCCAGCCAGGCAGCCAGCCAGCCAACCAGGCATCCAGCCAGGCATCCAGCCAGCCAGCCAGACATCCAGCCAGCCAGACATCCAGCCAGCCAGCCAGGCATCCAGCCAGCCAGACATCCAGCCAGCCAGGCATCCAGCCAACCAGCCAGGCATCCAGCCAACCAGCCAGCCATCCAGGCATACAGCCAGCCAGCCAGCCATGCATCCAGCCAGCCAGCGAGCCAGGCATCCAGCCAGCCAGGCATCCAGCCAGTCAGCCTGCCAGACATCCAGCCAGCGAGCCTGCCAGGCATCCAGCCAGCTATGCATCCAGCCAGCCAGGCATCCAGCCAGCTAGGCATCCAGCCAGCCAGGCATCCAGCCAGATAGCCAGCCAATCATCCAGCCAGCCAGGCATCCAGCCAGCCAGCCAGCAAGCCAGGCATCCAGCCAGCCAGCCAGCCAGGCATCCAGCCAGCCATCCAGCCAGCCAGGCATCCAGACAGCCAGTCAGCCAGGCATCCAGCCAGTCAGGCATCCAGCCAGCGAGGCATCCAGCCCGCCAGCCAGCCAGGCATCCAGCCCGCCAGCCAGCCAGGCATCCAGCCAGCCAGCCAGCCAGCCAGGCATCCAGCCAGCCAGCCAGGCATCCAGCCAGCCAGCCATGCATCCAGCCATGCATCCAGCCAGCCAGGCATCCAGCGAGTCAGCCACCTAGGCATCCAGCGAGTCAGCCACCTAGGCATCCAGCCAGCCAGGCATCCAGCCAGCCAGCCAGGCATCCAGCAAGCCAGGCAGCCAGGCAGCCAGGCATCCAGTCAGCCAGCCAGCCAGCCAGCCAGCCAGGCATCCAGCCAGCCAGCCATGCATCCAGCCAGCCAGGCATCCAGCGAGTCAGCCACATAGGCATCCAGCCAGCCAGGCATCCAGCCAGCCAACCAGGCATCCAGCCAGCCAGCCAGGCATCCAGCCAGCCAGCCAGGCATCCAGCCAGGCATCCAGCCAGCCAGCCAGGCATCCAGCCAGCCAGCCAGGCATCTAGCCAGCCAGGCGTCCAGCCAGCCAGCCAGGTATCCAGCCAGGCATCCAGCCAACTAGCCATGCATCCAGCCAACCAGCCATGCATCCAGCCAGCCAGGCATGCATCCAGCCAGCCATCCAGCCAGGCATCAAGCCAGCCAGGCATCCAGCCAGCCAGGCATCCAGCCAGCCAGTCAGCCAGCCAGCCAGGCATCCAGTCAGCCAGGCATCCAGTCAACCAGGCATACAGCCAGCCATGCATCCAGCCAGCCAGCCAGCCATCCAGCCAGCCAGCCAGCAAGCCAGGCATCCAGCCAGCCAGACAGCCAGGCATCCAGCCAGCCAGGCATCCAGCCAGCCATCCAGGCATCCAGACAGCCAGGCATCCAGGCAGCCAGCCAGCCAGGCATCCAGCCCGCCAGCCAGCCAGGCATCCAGCCAGCCACCCAGGCATCCAGCCAGCCACCCAGCCACCCTGGCAGCCAGCCAGCCAGCCATGCATCCAGCCAGCCAGGCATCCAGCGAGTCAGCCACCTAGGCATCCAGCTAGCCAGGCATCCAGCCAGCCAGCCAGGCATCCAGCCAGCCAGCCAGGTATACAGCCAGCCAGCAGAGGCATCCAGCCAGCCATGCATCCAGCCAGCCATCCAGGAAGGCATCCAGCCAGCCAGCCAGTCAGGCATCCAGCCAGCCAGCCAGGCATCCAGCCCGCCAGCCAGCCAGGCATCCAGCCAGCCAGCGAGGCATCCAGCCAGCCACCCAGCCAGCCAGCCAGCCAGCCAGCTAGCCAGGCATCCAGCGAGTCAGCCACCTAGGCATCCAGCAAGCCAGGCATCCAGCCAGCCAGCCAGACATCCAGCCAGCCAGCCAGGCATCCAGCCAGCCAGCCGGCCAGGCATCCAACCAGGCATCCAGCCAGCTAGTCAGCCAGGCATCCAGCCAGCCAGGCATCCAGCCAGCCAGCCAGGCATCCAGCCAGCCAGCCATCCAGCCAGCCAGCCATCCAGCCATGCATCTAGCCAGCCAGCCAGCCAGGCATCCAGCGAGCCAGGCATCCAGCCAGCCAGTCAGTCAGTCAGCCAGCCAGCCAGCCAGCCAGCCAGCCAGCCAGCCAGGCATCTAGCCAGCTAGGCACCAGCCAGCCGGCAAGGCATCCAACCAGGCATCCAGCTAGCCAGTCAGCCAGCCAGCCAGCCAGCCAGGCATCCAGCCAGCCAGCAAGCCAGGCATCCAGCCAGCCAGGCATCCAGCCAGCCAGGCATCCAACCAGCCAGCCAGGCATCCAGACAGCCAGGCATCCAGCCAGCCAGCCAGGCATCCAGCCAGCCAGCCAGTCATGCATCCAGCCAGCCAGCCAGCCAGCCAGGCATCCAGCCAGCCAGGCATCCAGCGAGTGAGCCACCTAGGCATCCACCCAGCCAGGCATCCAGCCAACCAGGCATCCAGCCAGCCAGCCAGGCATCCAGCCAGTCAGGTATCCATCCATCCAGGCATCCAGCCAGCCAGCCAGCCATGCATCCAGCCAGCCATCCAGCCCGTCAGGCATCCAGCCAGCCAGTCATCCAGGCAGCCAGCCAGCCAGTCATCCAGGCAGCCAGCCAGCCAGGCATCCAGCCCGCCAGGCATCCGGCCAGCCAGCCAGGCATCCAGCCAGCCGCCCAGGCATCCAGCCAGCCAGCCAGGCAGCCAGCCAGGCATCCAGCCAGCCATGCATCCAGCCAGCCAGGCATCCAGCGAGTCAGCCACCTAGGCATCCAGCCAGCCAGGCATCCAGCCAGCCAACCAGTCATCCAGCCAGCCAGGCATCCAGTCAGCCAGTCATCCAGCCAGCCAGCCAGCCAGCCATGCATCCAGCCAGCCAATCAGCCAGGCATCGAGCCAGCCATCCAGCCAGGCATCAAGCCAGCCAGGTATCCAGCCAGCAAGGCTTCCAGCCAGCCAGGCATTCAGCCAGACAGGCATTCAGCCAGCCAGGCATCCAGCCAGCCAGGCATCCAGCCAGGCATCCAGCCAGCCAGCCAGGCATCCAGCCTGCCAGCCAGGCATCCAGCCTGCCAGCCAGGCATCCAGCCTGCCAGCCAGGCATCCAGCCAGGCATCCAGCGAGCCAGCCAGCCAGGCATCCAGCCAGGCATCCAGCCAGGCATCCAGCCAGCCAGCCAGGCATCCAGCCTGCCAGCCAGGCATCCAGCCTGCCAGCAAGGCATCCAGCCTGCCAGCCAGGCATCCAGCCAGGCATCCAGCGAGCCAGCCAGCCAGGCATCCAGCCAGCCAGGCATCTAGCCAGCTAGGCACCAGCCAGCCAGCCAGGTATCCAGCCAGCCGGTAAGGCATCCAACCAGGCATCCAGCCAGCCAGTCAGCCAGCCAGCCAGGCATCCAGCCTGCCAGCAAGCCAGGCATCCAGCCAGCCAGGCATCCAACCAGCCAGCCATCCAACCAGCCAGCCAGGCATCCAGTCAGCCAGCCAGCCACCGAGGCATCCAGCCAGCCAGCCAGGCATCCAGCCAGCCAGCCAGTCATGCATCCAGCCAGCCAGCCAGGCATCCAGCGAGTGAGCCACTTAGGCATCCATCCAGCCAACCAGGCATCCAGCCAGCCAGGCATCCAGCCAGTCAGGTATCCATCCATCCAGCCAGCCAGGCATCCAGCCAGCCCGCCAGCCATGCATCCAGCCAGCCATCCAGCCCGTCAGGCATCCAGCCAGCCAGGCATCCAGCCCGCCAGGCATCCAGCCCGCCAGCCAGCCAGGCATCCAGCCAGCCACCCAGGCATCCAGCCAGCCAGCCAGGCAGCCAGCCAGGCATCCAGCCAGCCACCCAGGCATCCAGCCAGGCAGCCAGCCAGGCATCCAGCCAGCCATGCATCCAGCCAGCCAGGCATCCAGCGAGTCAGCCACCTAGGCATCCAGCCAGCCAGGCATCCAGCCAGCCAGGCATCCAGCCAGCCAACCAGTCATCCAGCCAGCCAGGCATCCAGTCAGCCAGTCATCCAGCCACCCAGCCAGCCAGCCATGCATCCAGCCAGCCAACCAGCCAGGCATCGAGCCAGCCATCCAGCCAGCCATCCAGCCAGGCATCAAGCCAGCCAGGTATCCAGCCAGCAAGGCTTCCAGCCAGCCAGGCATCCAGCCTGCCAGCCAGGCATCCAGCCTGCCAGCCAGGCATCCAGCCTGCCAGCCAGGCATCCAGCCAGCTATCCAGCCAGGCATCCAGCCAGGCATCCAGCCAGCTATCCAGCCAGGCATCCAGCCAGCCATCCAGCCAGGCATCCAGCCAGCCATCCAGCCAGGTATCCAGTCAGCCATCCAGCCAGGTATCCAGTCAGCCATCCAGCCAGGTATCCAGTCAGCCATCCAGCCAGGTATCCAGTCAGCCATCCAGCCAGGTATCCAGCCAGCCAGCCAGCCATTAATTAATTAATTAATTGTGACTGTGAAAAGTGTGCAAAGTGGAATGAGTTGCAAATTTTGTTGAAAAGTAGCACCCTGACGAAGCTGAAACAAGACATGTCTGCAACATGTTCAGTGACAAAACCTTGTCCCACTTCAAGGACACAGCACTCTTGACAGTTATTTTGTGCAACAGGGGTCTAGTGACTCTCAGGCTGGTCCTAGTGGCCTTAAAAGACAAAGAAAGGAAGAAACCCTAGATAAGGACTTGTTACCTAAAGTCTTTGTGGAAGGGGATTCCCCTTGCAAGCAATAAGTCCTCCCTCTCTCCTCCCCCTATCTTCCACATGCCAGCAAGTCTCTTCAATAAAGGTAAGTAAATTTATTTATTTATTTAATGTCTTTGCAAACAGTACATTGAGATTGTGTATATACAATAGTGGGATGTCTCACGAAATCGTAATGACACGATTGCAATGCAATGCAATGCAAAGAGAGCCTCTATTATGCCTTCGCATTATGGGCCAACTTAACATTATTGGCTTACATTCTACTTATACTAAGAAATAGTATATCATAGTTGTACAGTAGAATATTAATTATAAATGAATCAAAATTTGTATAATACAAAGATATACGTATTTATATTCTAAAATGCTTTTGTGAAAAACAATGATTCAATTATATTCCTGTCAACAATGGATAAAAGGTTCAATGTGATTGTTTCAGTTATGATGTGGGAGAACATAGGTGAGTAAGTGTGTACTGAGTATTTAGCATTTAGTCTAGGGTGATTAAGTGGCTTTTGAGAAGAGTCTTAAATTGATTTTCAGACTGGGTTACTTTAATATCTTCTGGTAATGAATTCCATATTTTGGGACCCTTTACGTGCATAGAGTTTTTACACAGTGTGATATGGACACGAGGTATATCAAAAAGAGATCTGTGTCTTGTGTTGTGGTCACGTGTCCTGTTTAGGTTGGTGAGGAAAAGTTTGAGTGAAGGGTTTATATTTGCGTGTATTGTTCTGTGTATGTAGTAGGCACATGAATAAGTATGTCAATGGTCCAAGTAGGACCGAAACGTCGTCGTAAGCTTCTCTCTTTTATGTGCAGGTTATTTGTGTATATGGATGTTCTTAATGGTAAGCAGATTCAGACTTTTGAAAATTGGTGGAGTATGCTGGCGGGAGTGGGAATTTGTTATCATTCTTACTGCTGCCTTTTGCTGGGTTATTAGGGGTTTTAGGTGATTGGATGTTGTTGATCCCCATGCACAAATTTCATATGTAAGATAAAGCTATATGAGTGAATGGTACAGTGCAAGGAGAGCTGATTGTGGAATGTAGTACCTTATCTTTGATTGTATGCCTACAGTATTGGAGATTTTCGTGGTGATTTGTTGTATGTGTGTCCGGAACTTAAGGCTACTGTCAAGGTGGATACCTAGGAATTTTCCCTCTGTGAGTCTTGTGACTGATGATCCATTTAGCGTAATGTTAATTGGATCATTTGCAGCTTTGTTTCCAAACTGAATGAAATAGGTTTTATAAGTGTTCAAGGTAAGTTTGTTAGTCATCATCCAGGCAGATATTTTCTGTAATTCAGCATTGACTGTGCTTGCTAGTATGACTGCGTTTGGGTGGGAAAATACATATGTAGTGTCATCTGCAAATAATATGGGTTTGAGTAGCTGTGATGCATTCGTTAGATCATTAATGTAGATAAGAAAGAGGAGTGGTCCAAGGATGCTTCCTTGTGGGACTCCTACTGTGATTGGTTGGGTGGAGGAGTTTGCATCATTTGCATACACATATTGAGTTCTGTTACTAAGGTATGACTTTAGGTAGTTGAGGGAGTGGCCTCTGATACCATAGTGCATTAATTTGGAGTACAGTAGTTCATGGTCGACTGTATCGAAAGCTTTACGTAAATCAATGAAAATGCCCAGCGGGACTTATTTCTTTTCGAGTGTGGTATATATTAGTTCTAGCATGTGTATGATAGCGTTATTTGTGCTTTTATTATTTCTGAATCCAAACTGACAAGGGTTTAATATGTTCTGTGAAGCGAGGTAGGAATAGATCCGTCTATGAATTAATTTTTCAAAGATTTTAGAGAGCAGTGGTAAGTTAGATATTGGTCTATAGTTATTCAAGTCAGCTTGGTCACCTCCTTTATGGATCGGAGTGACCCTTGCTATTTTGAGGATTGTTATTTTTAATGTTTATTTAAACTGTAATTTATGTATTGTATAATATATATGTATTTATCTGTGTTGTGTGTATGTAAAACTATAGTTATTCTTTAAAAAATGTATTTTTTGTGAATATTTTTGTGGGTCTGGAACTAATTAATTTTATTTACATTATTTCTTATGGGAAATAATGCTTCGCCTTATGGCCGTTTCCTGGAATGGATTGCGGCCGAAACCCGGGGATTCACTGTATAGGAGAGGTCTGGTGGACTAAGGAAAAGTTGCTTAGTAGCTCAAATGCCTACAGTATTTGTTTTGAATTCTATTGGTGATATGGAATTTATTGAATTTTGTGTATAATTGGACAAATTACCAACTTCTGTTCACTTTAAAGAGTACATACAGATAGTCTAGTGACCATTTTCTTTTGATCAATTGATAAAGCTGCATACCAGCAAAATAGCTAGGAATTAAATCAAATTGAGTAGTAGAATTGGCTTAATATGGAACTCAAATGGGCAGAATTGCAAATACATAAATTGTGCACAGACCACCACATTTGCACCAGTGTAATTTTGTAAGTTTATTATTCAGAGAGAGAGAAAGAATGAGAGAATGTGTGAGAGAGAGAGTGAATGAATGAATATTATCCCTATTTTCCTCACATTTTAACTGATGATGTAGAGGACAGGGGGTAGTTGGCAGCCTGGAATCTGGTCATTGTTCGAGTGGTAAGTGGTTGTTGAGCTGGGGTGGGTGTGTCCAGAATTTTATTTGGTCGTTATTTGAAATTACTTTTCACGAATATCCCACACACAGGAGAGAGAAGCTAATGACAAGGTTTTGATCCGACTTGTAAATTGTCCAAGTCCTGACAGAAACATCATAAGCTTCCTCCTACATGTGGGATATTTGTGTATTGTTCCAGTCATGGTATTGTGCCTTTTTCTTCTTGAAATTACATTATGAGAATGTTTTTTCAACAGGGGTCAACAGCACTTTGAATAGTATTTGCATTTATTACTCTTGTGCTTTTTGGTTATAAATTTACTAATATCCACAGGTGAAAGTGTTGATGACTGTGGTGGTGGCTATAGTGAGAGTGTAGCAGAGATGTGTGATGAACTCATGAATGGATCACTACCACTGCTTATTCCAACACCCAATGGTAGAGATGAAGCTGGAACCTCACGTGATTGTTTCTTACTAAACCCACAAGTCAGTTCATCTCATCACATGAATATGTTTACATACCTGGGTATGTATCATCTATCAGTACAATGTATCTGCTGTCTGTGCCTTCTTTTCTTAACCCTTTCGAGGTTGGTCCTGTTGGTCTACGGCTTTGAAGCCAGGGCCGATCCCATAGTTCTACACCATGAGCTCAGCTCTCTCAGATAACCTGTGAGCAGTAAATTTGGGCCTAGATATGAGAGACTGGGTCTGTGCAGTAAGTGTGCACCATATAAAAAAAATCCTGCAGCACACAGTGCATAAAAGGAAAAAACTGCAACAGTGTTTGTAGTTTAAAACTGACTTTGCAGTGTATTTTCATGTGGTTTTATGTTTATATTCTAGGTTTCTTAGTCTTATTTGACAGAATGGAAAACATATTATAGAAAAAGAGATGATTTTGACTGGTTTCAGGACTGAAAGCTTGAAATTGAGCTCATAGTAGCAGAAATGTTCAGTTTTTGCTGATATTCCAGAGTACACAAATCACATCACTCATCCAATACCTGTTCAACTGATCAATCTAATACGTGTTCACAAATGCACAGATATTGTTTATACAATTATTACAATAGTGTAGTAGTCTGCATAACGATAAATCTTCTGTTGTTTTTTTTTTTTTTTTTTTTTTTTTGTGTGTGTGTGTGAATAAAAATTCAAATGGAAAACAAGCGTAATAGTATAGGAGAGACCTGAGGATGTGACTAATAAACGGAGGAAATGTTGTTTTAACCCTCTAGGGGTTCAAGCCGTAGTTCTATGTCATGCGCTCAACTCACCCAGATAAGCTGTGAGCAGTAAATTTTGACCTAGATATGAGAGAATGTGGTAAGTGTGCGCCATAGAAAACAAATTCTGCAGCACACAATGCATGATGAGAAAAAATGCGACCGTGTTTTTGGATTAAAGCACCGACCTTGCAGCATATTTTCATGTGGTTTTTACAGTTGTATTTACAGTTTCTTGGTCTTGTTTGATAGCATGGAAGATATATTATAGAAATAGAGATGATCCTGACTGGTTTTAGTAATAAAGTTGAGCTCAAAGTAGTGGAAATGTTCGATTTTTGCCGATGTTGAAGAGAAACAAATGACATTATGTGTCCATTACTCATCAACTGGTGGGTCTAACATACGTTCATGAATGCGCTGATATTATTTATACAATTATTATAATATTGCTTAAATCTTCTACTTTTTTGGTGTGAATAAAAATTCTTTATGTAAAAAATCTAAATGGAATTCATCTGTAAAGCCTGGAAACATAACTAATAAACAGAGGAAATGTTACTTTAGTGCCAGGAATGCCTGCATTGTTTATTCCGGACCCTATTTTGAAATTGGAATATTTTGAACTTTGTATGCAATTGGCCAAATTAGGAATTTCTGATCACTTTATTGGGTAGTTGAAATAGTTAATTGGGCAGTTTCTTGTGCCCATTCGATAAAATAGAAGTAATACTAGCGAAATACGTAGCTAAGAATTTGGTCGACTGGAATAATGTAATTGGCCTAAAATAGGAGTCAAAGTGGGCAAAACCACCGATGCAGTAAAATTCGCAGTAGTGTAATTTCATCAGTTTTCCATCAAATTTCGTACTTTTTCTTTTATTACCTTCAGAAAAAGATTCTCTACCATTTCATAAGAAAAAATAACAAAAAATATTTTTGAAAATTCTTGGGCCCTCGAAGGGCTAATGCCAGGAATGTCTACATTGTTTATTCTGGTCCCTATTTTGAAATTGGCAATTTTTTAATTTTGTGAAATTGACCAAATTACCAAATTCTGATCACTTTCTTGGGTAGTTCAAATAAGTAAATGGGTGGTTTCTTATACTCAGTCAGTAGAACTGAAGGAATACTAGTGAAACGGCTATGAATTTGGTCGACTGGAAGAATGGAATCAACCAAAAATAGGGCTTGAAGTGGGTGAAATTACTGATGAATAAATATCGCCAAGACTGTTAACTTTGCAAGAGTGTAATTCCATAAGTTTTCCATCACTTTTAATTCCCTTCTTTTACATACCCATCCAAATTTATGCACCAACCTTTGCAGCTTCTCTCCAGACTCTCCCCAAATCATGATTTCATTCGCGGAAAGCAACTGTGACAACTCCCACTTTGTATTAGATTCTTTATCTTTCAGTACCACATCTCTCCTCAACACCCTGGCATTCACTTCATTCACAACCCCATTTATAAATATATTAAACAACCATCCTATCATATGTCAACCCATAAATGCAACAAAAACTTCCTTACCTTCATCAACATATTGGTCGCTTTATTCCTTAATGTAAACACTTGGTCTGCACATCCCCTACTCTTCCTAAAACTTTGTTCATCTGCAGTCCTTCTCTCTGTCTCACCCTTAATTGTTTTTACCTCATTTTATAAATTTAGAGATGAGTATCTAATTTCCTAGGTAGTAGGTTGGTAAACAGCAGCCGCCCAGGAAAGCACTACCGTCCTGCCAAGTGAGTGTAAAACGGAAGACTGTAATCGTTTTACATGATGGTAGGATTGCTGGTGGCCTTTTTTCTGTCTCATGAACATGCAAGATTTCAGGTACATCTTACTACTTCTACTTACACTTAGGTCACACTACACATACATGTACAAGCATATATATGCACACCCCTCTGGGTTTTCTTCTATTTTCTTTCTAGTTCTTATTCTTGTTTATTTCCTCTTATCTCCATGGGGAAGTGGAACAGAATTCTTCCTCCATAAGCCATGCGCGTTATAAAGAGGCGACTAAAATGCCGGGAGCAAGGGGCTAGTAATCCCTTCTCCTGTATAGATTACTAAATTTAAAAAGAGAAACTTTTGTTTTTCTTTTTGGGCCACCCTGCCTTGGTGGGATACGGCCAGTTTGTTGAAAGAAAGAGTATCTAATTTAAAGGCAAAATTTCTTTGATACAAAATAACTAAAATATTGTTATTCCCCTCAACAATTGTCACCCTCTTATGCACTGCAGGTTGTGTATGCTCTTGCATGTCTTCTGTAAACTTTAGGAATTTTGTATGGGAAAAAAAATTATAATTTAAAATGTAGTATTGAAGTAAGAACCCTTGCTTCACACCTCTTGGTCTTCCATTAACTTTGCTGGGCATACTAAGCAGTTGTCTGGCAAATTTTCTTATAAGATTATGCCAGGAGGTGAGATATTTGCTTGATGTTGAAGATACTGATGGTGGTTATAGCAAATTAAAGTGGGTAGTAGAAGGAAAATATTTATTGACAGACCTGTGGATGAAGACACTTCTGTACACTTCAAGATACAGTAGACAGTCATTTAACACGGTACATGCATGTAGTTACATTCCTAACAACACTGTGTTAGGTAAGACCGTGTTAGATAAACTGAAGAACTTATGGGAAAAATAGGGTTACATTCCTGGGAGCCCCAAAAAAGCCCAGCAACTTTTTTTTTAGACCTCCAGATCTTACAAAAATGAAAGTGAATATGTAATTGTAGTTCATTGTGGTGATGTATTATGTTGTTTTTACTGCTTAAGACTACAACTGCTTGGCTTCATAGCAAGAAGTATAAATAATAGAAGTCCTCAGGTTGTTCTTCAACTCTGTATATCTTTGGTTAGACCTCATTTTGATTGTGCTGCACAGTTTTAGTCACCGTATTACAGAATGGTTATAAATGCACTGGAAAACGTACAAAGGAGGATGACAAAGTTGATCCCATGTATCAGAAATCTTCCCTATGAGGATAGACTGAGGGCCCTGAATCTGCACTCTCTAGAAAGGCATAGAATTAGGGGGATATGATTGAGGTGTATAAATGGAAAACGGGAATTAATAAAGGGGATGTAAATAGCGTGCTAAGAATATCTAACATAGACAGGACTCGCAGCAATGGCTTTAAATTGGAAAAATTCAGATTCAGGAAGGATATAGGAAAGCACTGGTTTGGTAATAGAGTTGTGGATGAGTGGAACAAACTCCCGAGTACCGTCATAGACGCTAAGACATTGTGTAGTTTTAAAAATAGGTTGGATAAATACATGAGTTGGTGTGGGTGGGTGAGAGTTGGACCTGACTAGCTACTAGGTCGAACGCAGTGCTCCTCCCTTAAGTGACATGTCTGACCTCACTAGGTCAAGGCATTGGCTGAAGCCGGTGGGGAGAATTGGAGATGCCTCATGTAGACCAGTAGGCCTGTTGCAGTGTTCCTTATTTCTTATGTTTTTATGAGGGCAAATATTCTATTAGTGGGATGGATCTGTGAAGGACCTGCCTAGTATGGGCCAACAGGCCTGCTGCAGTATTCCTCCTTTCTTATGTTTTTATGTTCTTATTTCTTACTTTAAAATGTGGGTGCTGGTGTTTGTCGACGATTGTGAAGAGAGTGGAGAGTTATGCTGTGGCTCTACTGGGCTGAGGTGGATGGTGAAGGTTCTGGTACGATGGTTGTACAGGAGTGTGCATAAATTCTGTAATGGATTTCTGTTCTGTTTTACCCTGCAGTACATTATACAACTGACAGTAAGGCATCAGCTGCTCTAGACACCATTTCAGGATCCTCTTCAGTGAAAAAGTCTAAGTCATTCAGTCTGTCAAGTCAATTAAGTCATTCAGTCAGTCTAGCCAGTAAGTTTTTCAGTCAAGTCATTCAGTCAGTCAAGTCAGTAAGTTATTCAGCCAAGTCATTCAGTCAAGTTATTCAGACAGTCAGTTAAGTCATTCAGTCAAGTCAGTCAGTCAGTCAAGTCAGTAAGTCATTAAGTCAGTCAAGTCATTAAGTCAGTCAAGTCATTCAGTAAGTCAAGTCAGTAAGTTATTCAATCAAGTCAGTAAGTCATTCAGTCAAATCAGTAAGTCAGTCATTCAGTCAATCACACAAACTCTTATTTACCTCATTTTATATGCACAAAGTGATGCTTCATTACGGCCACAGGTTATCACTTGTCTAATATCTGTTTTCTTTGTTAATTCTAAGACTTAAATGCTTATGCCTTTTCTTGACACTTTCAGCAACAATGATATGCCTACTGGGTGTCATGATTGCTTGGCAGATACAAGATATGGTAATTAAAATATCAAAACACAATTCACAAACACAGCTAGCTTGTAGGAGAGAAGTGGAACTGAACACATATTCATGAATGCTGGGATGGTGGTGTTGGGAGTATTGGGTGGCAGGGGATGGCGGGAGATCTCCCCCACTGACCCACAACAAGGCAGCCGCTTGAGGTAGGGAAATTTTTTCCCCTCCCGCAAACTGAACCATGTTAAATTAATTTTACGAAGTGTTGTATAAAATTGTGTCACAATTCTTCAGTCGTACTGTAACTGAATCATGCCAAATAAACTCATGTTAAATGATGGTCTACTGTATTTATTAGAGGAAATACTTCACCATAAGTCACCTCATTCCTGATTAAGACTGAAGAAGTTGCACAGAGCAAAACCTTTTCTCTTATGCCTTGAACTGTTCATAAGTGATTTCTTTTACATCTTGTTGGTATTATCCTACCTTTTACAACATATTTAAATCACTGACGATATTAGAACTTTCAAGACCAAAATATTTTTTTTACATGATGCCTAAATATTATGATGTAAAATTTTTACATTAATATTATAAATATGGATATTGGTTCTTTTCCTATGTTGTTAAACAAATCTTGTAATCATTCTTCACTTTTTGCAACACCAGTACTGTACTAATAGTAAATAAAACATTGTTAAAACTCATATGGCCATATTTACTTTGTTTCTGGTCATTCTTCCTTTATATCTGTTGTGTTTATTGTTAATGTTTTACTTAGAATTCCTAATTTAGTAATTTTTTAAAAATTCCTGTTTTCAGGTGTGTTGATGGGGATAGCAATAAGGACAGGTAGTCCATTAAGTCTCAACTTAGCAGAACCAGTGTGGAAACAGCTTGCTGGGATGTCTTTAACCCCAGCTGATATAACAGAGGCAAGCCTTGTTTCACATACTATGTATATGATTTGAAAAATTTGTGTAGCACTAGTAGACACTTTTGCCTCATTCTGCCATGGAAGAATAATAGAGTACATTTCTCCACAGGTTCTCTTTTACCCTATTCACTGGTTGATAACCTAATTTTTTCCTCTTCTGTATGTGCTCTTTCAGTTAATGATGATTTACTTCATTTTCCTCAATTTATGTTTTGTAAGCTTATTGTAATACATTGGTTGTCACCCACCAAGGTAGGATGACATGAAAAAGAGGAAATACTTTCACCTTGCCAGAAGCATGTCAACTTCACAGCTCAAATAACTTTCCAAACTGCTGCATCCCCACTTCTACTTTAGAGTGAAGGCACTGTGCTTCTTACCTCCAGCACTTAAGTCCAGCTAACTGGTTTCCCTAAATCCCTTCATAAATGTTACCTTGATCTCACTTCAGCATCATGTCAGTTCATAATAACCACTTGCCTCCACTCGTATTTGACGTGCTCACACAAGCCTGTTGGATATCCAAGCCTCTAGCACTCATAATCTCCCTATCGCCTTCCCTCCAACCCTTCCAACCCCTACCACTCCTTCCCTCTACCCTTGATTCATATACCTTTCTAGTGATCCTGTTTTCTCCTTCCTCTCTGTCTTTCTATCCCCCATACCTAATCTCCAAACTGTGAATTCTCTCCATAATATTCACACCACACATTGCCTTCAAACATGACATCTCCACTTCCTCCACCATCCTCCTTCATGCAACAATTAAAACCCATGCTTTACACCGATATATGTGTTGGTACCATTGTACTCTAGTACATTCCCTTTTCTGCCTCCATGGATAAGGTTCTCTATCTCCGCTGATGACTTGACACACCACTCGCCTTTTTTTCCTCATCTGCTGTAAAGTCCGCTTCCAAATATTTAAATGCATTTACTTCCTCTATTCTCCCTCCAATCTGATACTCAATTAGTGTGTATGTCAAGTGGCAGGTGAAGAAGTCACGCTTGTTTGAGCTCTGTCAAAATTGTATTTCTCTGACAGTCCCAGAGGGGCCAGACATGTGCAAAACTTAAGGCACATATACTTTTATAAACCCACATAAAGGAAATACCAGTGATCACTGAAGAGAAAAAATATAGATTGTAGTGTAGAGTGCCAGGCCTCAGAATAACGGCTGTTACTTGAGGGTGTCACACAGGAAATGTGTTTAGCAGTGACTGTAGATCAGTGAGGGGAAATAAGAAAGGTTAGGGATTAGCATAAATTCAAAGAGCAGAAAAGCTAAGAAACGAAAAAGGACTATTGTTAAAACTGCAGGAAAATACAAGATATGATTATTAGTAAAAGTATAGGAGTGGTGCAGGTTGTGAACTAGGCCTCAAGGTGTTTCCACGCAGTGGTCGTGTTGTTGTATACGGAAGGATTGTGTCTCATCTCGTCATTAGTAACATTGTGAGTGATGAGGTATTGATGTTCAGTGATATAGAGATCTTAAATTGTGGATTACAACAGTCTGACAAATACCTAATACATAGTGCATAATATATGGAGTATATACATGGCACAAATACCACTAGCAAATAATTATTGCCAGAGGACAGACAAGTGTAAATACACGATCAGATGAATATTGAACTATCATATAAGTGATATAACGAGGGAAAAGGATATGAATAGGCAGTGATATAGTGAACTGAAATTGTGGATAAGAGTAATCTTAACCCTTTCAGGGTCCGTCCCGTAGATCTACGGCTTTACGTTCAGGGTCCAAACCGTAGATCTACGCCATGAGCTCAGCTCACTCTGATAAACTGTGAGTGGTACATTTGGGCCTAGATATGAGAGAATACATCTATGTGGTATGTGTGCACCACATAAAACAGATCCTGCAGCATACTGTGTATAATGAGAGAAAAAAAATGAAATCATGATTTTTCGATTAAAACAGCAACTTTGCAGTGTTTTTTCGTATGTTTTTTATGGTTGTA
Source organism: Cherax quadricarinatus (assembly GCF_038502225.1). Classification (NCBI taxonomy): domain Eukaryota; kingdom Metazoa; phylum Arthropoda; class Malacostraca; order Decapoda; family Parastacidae; genus Cherax; species Cherax quadricarinatus. The sequence goes on along the minus strand of NC_091297.1, from coordinate 31,555,082 downwards.
TTTGCGATTTCTTGGTCTCATTTGATAGAATGGAAGACATATTACAGAAATAGAGATGATTTTGATTGGTTTTAGCACTGGAAATGGCTTGAAACTGAGCTCAAAGTAGCAGAAATGTTAAATTTTTGCCGATATTCAAGAGTAAACAAACGACCTCACACGTCTAATACACGTCAGCTGGTGGGTCTAATATACATTCACAAATATGGTGATGATATTTATACAATTATTACAGTATTGCATAACAGTAAATCTTCTATTTTTTGGTGTGAATAAAAATTCATTATGTGAATAAAAAATCAAAATGGAATTTATTTGTAAAGCCTCAAAACATAACTAATGAACAGAGGAAATGTTAGTTTAGTGCCAGGAATGCCTACATTGTTCATTCTGGACCCTATTTTGAAATTGGAATATTTTGAACTTTGTGTTAAATTGGCCAAATTAACAATTTCCAATCACTTTATTTTGTAGTTGAAACAGTTGACTTGGCGATTTCTTGTGCTCAGTCGATAGAATAGAAGTAATACTAGTGAAATAGCTAAGAATTTGGTTGATTGGAATAATGTAATTGGCCTAAAATGGGAGTCAAAGTCGGCAAAATCACCGATTCGTAAATATCGCTGACACATCAAAATTCGCGAGAGCATAATTTCGTCAATTTTCCACCAAATTTCGTACTTTTTGTTGTATTACCTTCACAAAAAGATTCTCTATGTTTTTATAAGAAAAAATAACAAATTTTTTTTTTTTAAATTCTTGGACACTGGTGCGTGACTCCAGATTTGGGCCTTGGACCCTGAAAGGGTTAATTAACCCCGAGTGACAGTGTACAATTTATGGTGTAATTACATGGGAACAAATTGCGCAAGCGCCACGTGCACCCCTACCCTCTTTCCACGGCCAGCCCACCACCCATCACCCCACCTCCTCACACCCCTACCCTCTTTCCACTGACCCCCACCTCCCAGCCCACACCCCATTTCACAGCCCCCCCTCCTCGAACTCCTTCCTACCCTCTTTCCACAGATCCCCACCTCCCAGGCCCCCACCTCCCAGGCCCCTCAACCTCCCAGGCCCCTCAACCTCCCAGGCCCCCCACCTCCCAGGCCCCCCACCTCCCAGGCCCCCCACCTCCCAGGCCCCCCCCTCCCAACCTCCCAGGCCCCCCACCTCCCAGGCCCCCCACCTCCCAGACCCCTCACATTTCAGCCCACCCATAACAACCCACCACCCACCACATACACCTGCCCAGGAAGTGAAAATGGCTAGAAATGCAGTCTATTGTATATGTGAAAAAAATTTTGGGAGAAATATTAGGGGCATTGTGAAATATCTGGAAAAAATTCCATATATCATGTACAAAGCTTCATGCAACCATGAGAAATGATCCAAAACAAGAAAGTCGATTCTGGATTTGCCCCAGTGAGATGGAAAGCTGGTTGGGCATGAGAGAGGTACTGACAAGTAAAAACCTAGAAAGCATAAAAAATTTCTAAGGAGCTTGCCAAATATATACAAAGAGTGAAAAACAGGGGGTAAGGAACCAGAAAAGAAGGAAAGCACAGATAAAGATGAAAACCAAGGAGTGGAAATAAGAGTGGAAAATGTCATACAGAGAAAGTCGGAAAAGAAAGAAACATGGGTACATAACATAGTGGAAAGGGAATGGGAGGAAGATAAAGCTAGAGCAGGAAAAAACGAAAAAAGGGAAGACATACGCCTAGATGAAAGAGAGCAAGAGAACTCAGATCAGGTGACAGATCTTGGGAAAGACACAAAAGTAGTATATATAGGCAGTCAAAACATATGCAGATACTATGCAAAAGGTATGTGCCTATATGGTAGAACTTGCTGGAATAAACACACCAGAAAATGTGCCAACATGTTGAGGAAGGGAAAGTCACTTCAACAGAGAGTGCAGGTACTTCCATCCAGAAATGTGTAAAGCTTTAACGCAGTTCAGAGAATGTTATGACCTCAACTGCCCAGACCACCGTATAAAAGGAATGTGGTGCTACAGAGAAAGAAAAAATGGACAGCAATCTTTTTTAGACATAAAGAGAAGAGATCGAACCAAAGACAGACACAAAAAGGGGTAATGGTACAGAGAGGGCAGATGGGCAGCAAAATGGGACATATCAAACCAGGCATCAGCCCAACAGGGCCCAATAAACAACCAAATGCAAAGTCAGTACTGGAGAAACCAGGGGTATGTACACCAGGGGTCATACCAGGTGGTACTAATGAAGCACAAAGTGAAACAAAACATCCCAAATGGTAATTCCTGCTTTATATTTGCAAATATTCAGGGTTTGAAATCAGATAAAAACAACAAAGTTAGTTATGTCAGTGGACTCTTAACAGAAGCAAATGCCATGTTTGGAGCATTTACAGAAACACATACAAGGGATGTTTTTGACGGGGAAATAAAGATAGAAAACTATAACATGTATAGACGTGATAGAATTAATAGGTCACAGGGAGGAGTAGGAATCTATGTAAATACTCTGTTGCACAGAAGTGCTGCACTCTATGAATGATATAGTAGAAATCCTAGGCATTAAAGTTGAAAATAGGAATTTGGTAATTATCCTAGTATACAAACCACCATCAGTAACTGCTGAGGAATTCACAGATCAGCTAAGGAAGATAGATAGCTATCTGGATAGGCTAGAAAATCCCACACCAAATATTTTACTCCTTGGAGATTTTAATCTCCCTCATGTAAAATGGAAGATGGTGCAACGTAATGTCATACCAGAAATTTCTCTGAGAAACATCCTGGTCCAACAGGCACGTACCAGGGAACTAATGAGGCTTTGTGAAAAGTACTCACTAACCCTTAAACTGTCCACACGTAGATCTAGCTTCATGTGCGGGGGGATTTGAACGTAGATCAATGTTTTATTTTTCATTCCTTCATATTTGGTGCGATAGGCCTGAGTCACCTAGACATGAAAGAATAGGTCTGTGCACTCAGTGTGCGCAGTATGAAAAGAAATCGGGGACCACTTAGTACCTTGTGGGAACACCAGTTCAATTGAACGCCAGCTAGAGCAGATAGCATGGCAAACACCAGTGATTCACAGATGTCATGTCATATTAACACTCACATTTTAAAAGGAGAGTAAAAAATAGGTTAGATAAATACATCAGTGGGTGTGGGTGGGTGTGAGTTGGACCTGACTAGCTTGTGCTACTGGGTCAGATGCCATGCTCCTTCCTTCAGTGGATGTGACTTGACTAGGTGGGTCATTGGTCTAAGCCAGGGGATGACATGAACCTGCCTTGCATGGACCAGTAGGCCTGCTGTAGTGTTCCTTCTTTCTTATGTTCTTACGTATTTGACTGGCTGGCTGGCCTTGGCTGTCTCTGACTGTATCTGTCTATATCTCTGTCTATCTATGTATCTGTCTATATCTCTGTCTATTATATCTCTATCTCTATCTCTGTCTCTCACATGTACTCATAAGTACAGTTCTTATACATAATGTAAATTACCTAGGATAACCCAAAAATTCCAGGCCAAGTGCTATACAGTGTTTGTAGACATAAGACATAAATAAACATGACGCAGGTAATAGCAGTCACTTGCTCAGCAATCAGGGAGCTGCCAATACACCACAAACCAACATGTTTACTAGCCACTCCCTGAGATAGATGCAAGCAGATAGAGGCAAGCAGATGGAAAGACAGACACACACAAACAGAAAGACAGATAAGCAGAACTAGACAGACAGATAAGCAGAACTAGACAGACAGATAAGCAGACCTTAACAGACTGACATACAGAGACATGTTTGTGTGCAAGAGTAAAAACACACAAAGGCAAGGTTCCTTGCAGCAGTGCACATTCATCAAATGTCACTGGCTGTCACTTGTTATCTAACCCTTGTCATAACACCATTCTTCAAGGAGTTTCGTACTCCAGCATGTCTAAAACATTGTTGGGACCTATAAATACTTTATGTATATTTCTAGACAACAGTAAATGACCAAGGCAGGTGAAAATGTTCACCTGTCAGTGTGATTGTTACTATTTGAGTACTATTTTCAATTCAATTCAGTTCAAGTTTATTCTCTATAAGGGTTACAATGTGGGGTTTACAGGTTTTGGGTATTGTGTGGTTTACATGTTATAAAATACTAATTATAGAGGGGGCCACAAGGACACCTAGCATGGCTAGGCATTTCGAGCAGACTTAGATTAATTCGTAACATTAAATCCTTACAGATTATGGTATTAAGGCTAAGTGACTACATCATAATTTGTGAGTTTAGCAATGTGAATGCTTTTATTTTGGCACAATACAAGGTGTCTATATTGGAGTATCATAGGCAAACTTATGACTAGTTAGGATTTATTATTTTAAGATTAAGATTAGTATTTCTGGGTTTATAGTCAGTGGATGAGTGAGTGTAATTGTGAACCAACAGGTGGTTATCATGTAGTTAGTTGTTGGGGTGTATCAGGGAGATAAGATGTTTTCTAACTGTAGTTTTGAAAGTGATGAATGTGTCTGCAGTTCTAGTTTTCAGGTAGGGTGTTCCAGATTTTAGGTCCTTTGAAACACATTGAATTTTTGTAAAGGTTTAGTCGAACACAGGGGATGTCATAGAGATGTTTGTGTCTGGTGTTATGCCTGTGGATCCTGTCATAACTATCAAGAAAGCATTTTAGGTCAAGGTTAATATTGGAATTTAAGGTCCTGTAGATATAGATTGCACAGTAGTAAGTGTGGATGTTCTGAACAGGGAGTAAGTTTAGATCTATGAAGAGTGGGGAGGTATGTTGCCAGGGATGGGATTTAGTGATTATTCTTACTGCGGCTTTTTGTTGGGTTATTATTGGCTTTAGGTGTGTTGCTGCAGTTGAACCCCAAGCACAAATAGCGTAGGTGAGGTATGGATATATAAGTGAATGGTATAGTGTGAGAAGGGCAGTTTGCGGTACGTAGTATCGTATCTTGGAGAGGATCCTCACCGTTTTGAATACTTATTTTGTTACGTGTTCGATATGGGTGCTGAAATTTCGGTTGTTGTCGAGGTATAGGCCAAGGAATTTGCCCTCATTATGTCTGGCAATTAGAGTGTTGTCGATCTTAATGTTAAGTTGCGCAACACCTGTTCTGCTACCAAACATAATATAGTAGGTTTTGCCAGTGTTAAGTGCCAGTGTTAAGTCGATATTTTGAGCAGCTCCTCATTAACAATTGTGTTGAGGGTGGCAAGATTAGGGTGGGAGATGACATAAGTCGTGTCGTCAGCAAAGAGAATGGGTTTCAGGTGTTGGGATATGTTTGGAAGATCACTGATGTAAATGAGGAAGAGCAGGAGTCCAAGGACACTTCCCTGCGGAACTCCAGTATCAAGTGGCCGTATTGATGAGGCTGTGTCTTTAATGGTGACATACTAATACCTATTAGAAAGGTAGGATTTAAAATATGCAAGCGCATGGCCTCTTATACCATAGTGGTCAAGTTTGTGGAGTAGGATGCCGTGGTCTACTGTGTCAAACGCTTTTCTTAGGTCAAAAAAAATTCCTAGCGGATATTCCTTATTTTCCAATGCTGTGTAAAGCAGGTCTAGCATTTTTATAATTGCATCATTAGTGCTTTTATTTTTCCTGAATCCAAATTGGCATGGGTTGAGTATGTTTTGTGATGTTATAAATGAATATAGTCTCCTGTGCACGAGTTTCTCGAAGATTTTGGATAGCCGTGATAAGTTTGATACTGTTTTCAGTACATAATGTTAATGTCAGAACAAAGATTGGCTATGAAATCACAAGAACTATTATAAATTGTAATTAGCAGAACAAAAATTATATAAATTAAAATAAAAATGAGAAAAAAGGTAAATCAGCAACA